>NC_091202.1:15875782-15915782 GCF_040958095.1 Procambarus clarkii | reverse complement strand
ATTTATGCATTGATCCTTTTGTTTTAAATTCTTACTAATCATAACTCCCAGATCCCTTTCGCAATCCGACTTCGCAATCACAACACCATCTAGCTCGTATCTTGTAACTCTATCATCATTACCTAACCTCAGAACTTTACATTTATCAGCATTAAACTGCATCTGCCAATCCTTTGACCATTTCAAAACCCTATCTAGATCAACTTGAAGTGATAGTGAGTCCTCCTCCGAATTAATTTCCCTACCGATTTTCGTATCATCGGCAAATTTGCAAATGTTGCTACTCAAACCTGAATCTAAATCATTTATATATATTATAAACAACAGAGGTCCCAGGACAGAGCCTTGAGGCACTCCACTTACAACATTTTCCCACTCTGACTTGATTCCATTTATACTAACTCTCTGTTTCCTTTGGTATAGCCATGCCCTAATCCAGCTTAATATAGCACCCCCAATACCATGAGACTCTATTTTTTTAATCAGTCTTTCATGTGGCACTGTATCAAAAGCTTTGCTAAAGTCAAGGTATACAACATCGCAATCCTTACCACTATCAACTGCCTCAACAATGCTAGAATAAAAAGATAACAAATTTGTTAAACATGAACGGCCATTTATAAAACCATGTTGCGACTCAATTATTAATTTATGTTTTTCAAGATGAAGACGAATTTTATTTGCTATTATAGATTCGAGTAACTTTCCCACAATAGACGTTAGGCTAATTGGTCGATAGTTAGACGCAAGTGATCTATCTCCTTTCTTAAAAACTGGTATCACATTAGCAACTTTCCAAAACTCTGGCACTCTGCCTGACTCTATTGATTTATTAAATATGGTTGACAGTGGGTCACAAAGCTCCTCTTTGCATTCTTTAAGCACCCTAGCAAACACTTCATCCGGCCCTGGGGATTTGTTTGGTTTGAGTTTTACTATTTGTTTAAGAACATCCTCCCTGGTAACTGCTAAACTCATCAACCTGTCCTCGTCCCCACCCACATAGACTTGTTCGGCTGAAGGCATATTGTTAAGTTCCTCTTTAGTAAATACAGATACAAAATATTTATTAAAAATACTACTCATCTCTTCATCACTATCTGTTATTTGACCTGTCTCAGTTTTTAATGGACCTATCCTTTCCCTAGTCTTAGTACGATATAACTGAAAAAACCCTTTAGGATTTGTCTTTGCTTGCCCTGCTATGCGAACTTCATAGTTTCTTTTTGCTTTCCTTATCTCTTTTTTAACATTTCTAACCAGTTGTACGAATTCCTGTTCTAAAGTGACCTCCCCATTTTTAATCCTTTTGTACCAAGCTCTCTTTTTACCTATAAGGTTCTTCAAATTCTTTGTTATCCACTTTGGGTCATTAGTATACGATCTATTCAATTTGTATGGTATACTACGTTCCTGTGCTTTGTTTAGAATATTCTTAAATAAGTTATATATTGAATCCACATCGAAATCCCCATTTAAGTCACCTATCGCTGGGTTCATGTCTCGCTCCAAGACCGGCCCGCACCCCATACCCAAGCCTTTCCAATCAATTTGACCCAAAAAATTTCTTAGGCTATTAAAATCAGCTTTTCGAAAATCTGGCACTTTAACAGAATTTTCTCCTACTGGTCTATTCCATTCTATGCTAAATCTGATTTCTTTGTGATCACTGCTCCCTAGCTCACTCCCTATTTCGATGTCATTAATTTGCGTTTCCCTGTTAGTTAACACTAAATCTAAAATATTATTTTCCCGTGTTGGTTCCTTAATGTGTTGCGTAAGAAAGCAATCGTCAATTAATTCTAGAAAATCTTCTGCTTCACTATTCCCTGTTTTGTTCAACCAGTTTATTCCGCTAAAATTAAAGTCACCCATGACATAAATACTGTTAGATCTAGATGCTCTAGATATTTCATCCCATAGATGCTTTGCTTCCATTCTGTCTAAATTTGGTGGCCTATATATTACTCCTATTATAATATTATTAGCTTTTTCGTTTAATTCAATCCAAATAGTTTCTGTGTGTGGCTCTGTTTTGATTCCCTCTTTGAGACTACATTTCAAATTGTCCCTAACATATATGGCTACTCCACCTCCTCGTCTAATATATCTATCTGTGTGAAATAGTTTAAATCCATATATTTGATATTCAGCTAATAGTTCTCTATTTTCTACATTCATCCACGTTTCGGTAAGTGCAATAATATCTATTTTTTCTGTGCAGACAAGAGCATTTAATTCGTTAATTTTATTTCTTAGACTTCTACTGTTAGTGTAATATACCCTAAGTGAATTGTTATTTTGCGGACCTTCTCTTTCCCTGATCGTTTTGCCAATTCCTTTCTCCCACAAACACATACTTTTATTACCTCCTTCCTCCAAATCAATTCCCATACCTCTATCTACTAACAGTTTAAACCCAAACAAACACCTCTAACCACTTCTTCTAGCGAGTTCGCAACAGCAACAACCCCAGCTCTCGATAGATGCACCCCATCACGAGCATACATTTCATTTCTTCCATAGAAGTGTTCCCAGTTGTCTATGAAAGATATTGCATTTGATTTGCAATATCTTTCCAGCCGGCAATTGACACCAAGTGCCCTCGATATCCATTCATTTCCCACTCCCTTTCTTGGAAGAATGCCACATATGATCGGGATTCCTCCCTTGCTCCTAACTAACTCTATGGCTGTTTTATACCTCTGAATCAGTTCCTCACTCCTGACTCGACCAACATCATTTCCTCCCACGCTAATGCAAATAATGGGATTGTTCCCATTACCAGCCATAATATCATTCATGTTGTTTATAATATCACCAATGCCAGCTCCGGGATAGCAAACCCTTAACCTGTTCCCCCTATCTCTAGCACAAAACGTTCTATCCAAATACCTTATCTGGGAATCTCCCACAACTAATGTTTGCTTAGGTACTTCCTTTACTTTCTGAGGGGCCTGCGCTTCCTTTCTCTTCGTTGCTTTCCCTTTTGCGCGATCCACAGTCTCTCCACAGCACTCGTCCTCCAAAACATCAAATGAATTTGAAGTTGCTATGGCGTTTGAAGGCGGCTTTATCAAAGTCTTCTTAAGGCCCCTGTCTTTCGCAACTCTCCAAGACGAGGTCCCTTTACTGCTGGTCTCCTCCTTCGTTACTTCTCGATGTTTTTTAAGCTGACGCACCTCCTCCCGCAGAGAGTCCAACTCTGACCTCAGGGCTCCCACTAGAGTCACCAGGTCCTTAACTACAACTTCCATATTGCTATGATGATATGATTCATTCTCGAATTTGCGAGAGTAAGGACAAGACAAGAACATATCGATGCCAACACAGAAGACAATGTCCAACATAACAGGCCAATTACACTGGATTAATCTTTGTGTTATAGATAGGAGATGCCTCGTATGGGCCAATAAGCCTTCTGCAGCCCCTATGTTTATCCCTTATGTATCCCCCCATGTTTTCACCTTAATTGTATTATCACCTGACCTAATGCGGGTATAAAATCAACTAGTATTGTAAGATCTGTTCACTTGAGAATGAACCATGGAGGTTCGAAACGTCGTGCAAATTATACAAATAAGTGTAATACACTCTATAGTAAATCACTTCTTTTCTTCACCTTAAAAGTACGAAATGAGTTTTGGAGAACTCCTATTTCAATTAAGCCCTGATGCTAAGAAAATAGTTAGAGGGATAGAAGCCCTAAACCAGAAAATAATAAATACAGAATATGCGGTCATATTCAATGAATATATATATATATATATATATATATATATATATATATATATATATATATATATATATATATATATATATATATATATATATATATATATATATATATATATATATATATATATATATATAATCTTTGGACAACACCCACCAGTGGGACTCGAACCCAGAAAGCACAACTACCTTCCAGTAGCTGGCATAACTAGTATGCTTTAACCCACTACACCATCAGACCTTACAAAAGAAGTAGATAGTTCGAGATATATATCCCAAACATCTCCACTTCCTGAAGGCACCAGATGAGTGAGGGGTCAGTCTGCATTTTTCGTCAAGCCACTGTCAATGTGAGAGAACTCGTGTCCAGCTTATAAGCCTATACTTGCATAAACCACAAGTGAAGATTAATAATCTTTGGACAACACCCACCAGTGGGACTCGAACCCAGAAAGCACAACTACCTTCCAGTAGCTGGCATAACTAGTATGCTTTAACCCACTACACCATCAGACCTTACAAAAGAAGTAGATAGTTCGAGATATATACCCCTAACATCTCCAATTCCCGAAGGCACCAGATGAGTGAGGGGTCAGTCTGCATTTTTCGTCAAGCCACTGTCAATGTGAGAGAACTCGTGTCCAGCTTATAAGCCTATACTTGCATAAACCACAAGTGAAGATTAATAATCTTTGGACAACACCCACCAGTGGGACTCGAACCCAGTGGCTTGACGAAAAATGCAGACTGACCCCTCACTCATCTGGTGCCTTCGGGAAGTGGAGATGTTTGGGATATATATCTCGAACTATCTACTTCTTTTGTAAGGTCTGATGGTGTAGTGGGTTAAAGCATACTAGTTATGCCAGCTACTGGAAGGTAGTTGTGCTTTCTGGGTTCGAGTCCCACTGGTGGGTGTTGTCCAAAGATTATTAATCTTCACTTGTGGTTTATGCAAGTATAGGCTTATATATATATATATATATATATATATATATATATATATATATATATATATATATATATATATATATGTCGTACCTAATAGCCAGAACTCACTTCTCAGCCTACTATGCAAGGCCCGATTTGCCTAATAAGCCCAGTTTTACTGAATTAATATATTTTCTCTAATTTTTTTCTTATGAAATGATAAGCTACCCATTTCATTATGTGTGAGGTAAATTTTTTTTATTGGAGTTAAAATTAACGTATATATATGACCGAACCTAACCAGCCCTACCTAACCTAACCTAACCTATCTTTATAGGTTAGGTTAGGTTAGGTAGCCGAAAACGTTAGGTTAGGTTAGGTAGGTTAGGTAGTCGAAAAAACATTAATTCATGAAAACTAGGCTTATTAGGCAAATCGGGCATTGCATAGTAGGCTGAGAAGTGAGTTCTGGCTACTAGGTACGACATATATATATATATATATATATATATACATATATATATATATATATATATATATATATATATATATATATATATATATATATATATATATATATATATATATATATGGAGTTGCGCCCTAGTTGTCAATCCTGGTGCAGCGTCTGGTGTGACTGATGAGGCCAATCTGAGAGTGGCAGTCCATCCCACACTGAGCACAAATGAAGTCCGATTCTGGTCTGTCTTCCCGGCTACCGGCTTTCCTTCTCTGTCTCTTTGCCTCCGATTCCTTGGCAAGTGACTCCTCGAACTTGGAGAGACCTCTTTGAACAGACTGCCTCCAGGCTGAACGGTCTGCAGCCAGTGTCTCCCATATAGCAAGATCGACGTCCATGGCTTTCAGGTCCCTCTTGCATACGTCTTTGTACCGTAGCTGGGGCTTGCCTGTTGGACGCTTTCCCTGCCTCAGCTCTCCATACAGGAGATCCTTGGGGATCCTGCCGTCGCCCATTCGCACAACGTGCCCGAGCCAGCGCATTCGTCTCTGTTTCAGCATTGTGTACATGCTGGTGATTCTTGCTCTCCCCAAGACGTTGTTGTTTGTCACCTTGTCCTGCCAGGTGATGTCCAAGATGTGTCTAAGGCAGCGCATGTGGTAGGCATTCAGCTGTCTTTCCTGACGGGCGCGGAGTGTCCAAGACTCACTGCCATAAAGGAGAGTGCTCAGGACACAGGCTCTGTAAACCTGAATCTTAGTATACTCAGTTAGCCTATTGTTGGCCCACACTCTCTTTGTCAGTCTGGACATGGTAGTAGATGCCTTACCGATGCGTTTGTTTAGCTCCGTATCAAGAGAGAGGGAGTCAGAGATTGTGGAGCCCAGGTACACGAAGTCGTGAACGACTTCCAGTTTGGAATCGGAGATGCCGATGTCAGGTGGGGAGTCCACTCCTTGTCCCATGACTTGTGTTTTCTTCAGGACTGATGGTGAGTCCGAAAGCCTGAGAGGCCTCGCTGAAGCTGGGTCATGAGCCGTTGGAGATCTTCAGGCTGAGTGGGCAGTGACTGCTGCGTCGTCGGCAAAAAGGAAGTCGCGCAGACACCTCAGCCGAACCTTCGTCTTGGCTCTCAGCCTGGCGAGGTTAAAGAGCTTTTCCATCCGACCTGGTCCGGAGGTAAATGCCTTCCGTGACAGATCCGAAGGCGTGCCGCAGCATAACTGCGAAGAAAATCCCGAATAGGGTTGGAGCCAGTACGCAGCCCTGCTTTACTCCACTTCGGATGTCAAAGGCGTCTGATGTTAGGCCATCAAAGACCACGGTGCCCCTCATGTTCTCATGGAAGATCTGATGATGCTGAGGAGCCTGGGTGGGCATCCGATCTTGGGGAGGATCTTGAACAGGCCATCCCTGCTGACGAGGTCGAAGGCCTTCGTCAGATCTATGAAGGCTACGAAGAGTGGCTGCTTCTGTTCCCTGCATTTCTCCTGCAGTTGTCTGAGGGAAAAGACCATGTCGATGGTGGACCTGCCAGCTCTGAATCCGCATTGTGATTCTGGATAGACTCTCTCTGCAAGTACTTGGAGCCTCTTCAATGCGACTCGAGCAAACAGCTTTCCGACAATACTGAGGAGGGAGATTCCACGGTAGTTGTTGCAGTCGCCCCTGTCACCTTTATTCTTATACAGCGTGACGATGTTGGCATCCCTCATGTCCTGTGGCACCTCTCCTTCTTCCCAGCAGAGGCAGAGAATTTCATGCAGCTCCATGAGCAGGCTACCTCTGCAGCACTTCAAGGTCTCAGCAGGAATGCCATCTTTGCCAGGAGCTTTACCAGAAGCAAGGGAGTCTAGGGCATCGCTGAGTTCTTCCAGGGTCGGTTCGCTGTCGAGCTCCATTAACACAGGCAGACACTCAATGGCGCTCAGGGCATCTTCGGTGACCACATTGTCCCTGGCGTATAGCTCAGAGTAGTGCTCGACCCAGCGCTTCAGCTGCAGTGTCTGGTCCTGAATCACCTCGCCAGTGGCAGATTTCAGAGGAGCGGTCTTCCTCTGGATTGGGCCGAGGGCCTGCTTGATGCCGTCATACATTCCCCTTACATTGCCTGTATCCGCTGCAGTCTGTATCTGGGAGCAGAGCTGGAGCCAATAGTTGTTGGCACATCGCCTGGCGCTCTGCTGCACTTTGCAGCGGACGGCCCGAAGGATCTGTAAGTTGCGCTGACTTGGGCAGGCTTTGTAGGCTGCCAAGGCGTTTCTCTTCTCTTCGATTACAGGTGTCATCTCTTCCGAGTGAGCCTCGAACCAGTCTGCCGACCTGCTGGTCTTCTTGCCAAAGGTGGAAATGGCAGCGTTGAACACAGCGTCTCTGAAGTGCTCCCATCTTTTACAGGCAGTGACCCCAGCTGGGCCAGGGAGAGCTTCCTCGAGCACGTGTGCAAAATCTTCCACCTTGTCCTGGTTGCGGGTCTTGGTGGTGTCGATGCGAGGTCTGCCCGCCTTTTTCGAGTGATGAATCTTCTTTGGTTGCATCTTGACCCTGCTACATACCAGGGAGTGGTCGGTGTCACAGACAGCACTCTGGTAGCTACGCGTAATCTTGACGCTGGGTAGACTTGCACGCCTGGTAAGAATCAGGTCAAGCTGGTGCCAGTGCTTGGATCTGGGGTGTCTCCAAGATACTCGGTGTTGAGGCTTTGTGCCGAAGAACGTGTTGGTGACACAAAGACCATGAAGGCAGCAGAGTTCTAGCAGACGTTGCCCGTTCTCATTCATCCTTCCCTATGCCGAACTGACCCAGGCAAGTGGGCCAAATGTTGTGCTCGGCACCCACTCTGGCGTTGAAGTCGCCGAGGATGAACAGTGGCTCCTTTACAGGGATTCTCGCTATGACTCTGTTGAGGTCATCGTAGAATTTTTCCTTTGCCTCTGCTGGAGAAGTCAGGGTTGGTGCATATGCACTAATTACATTGACTGGTCCTGTTTGGGAGTGCAGTTGCAGAGACAGAATTCGTTCGGTTTCCCCCATCGGTGGCATAATGTGTCCCAACAGTGCATTCCTGACGGCAAATCCCACACCATGTTCTCTGGTCTCATCTGGAGGTTTTCCTTGCCAGAAGAAAGAGAAGGTCCTCTCTCTCACAGATCCTGATCCTGGGAGCCTGGTCTCTTGGAGAGCAACAATATCCATCTGCAGCTTGCTCAGCTCCCTATCGATGATTGCTGTTTTTCGGGCATCATTGATTTCTTGCAGGTCGTCAGAGAAACCTGGTGTCAGTGTCCTGACGTTCCATGTGCCCAGCTTTAGGGCAGTTGATATTTTCTTCTTTGGTTTGGTATTGCTTGGTGCAAAGTTGTCGGGCCGCTTGTCGGTTTTCACCCTAAACCCCACGCACCCAGTGAGGTTAACGGACCGTGGCGAGGCAACACCTTATTGGCTGGGGTTTGCCCAGCTTGAGGCGGGCGGTAGCTGCCCAGTGGGGCGCGATGACCCCTCCCACCGTCGGAAGCAACCCCTGGCGTCACACTTCTTCGCCAATCGAGCAGAAGACTTAAAACCGGTAGACTGTCGCTTCCCGTGTTGGTTCGACGCTGTGAGGCGAAGCTGGAGTGTCCTCTCCAGGGCGCAAAGCCTGGGTAGGTAGATATGGAGGAGAAGCTGTTACCCATGCAGCAGGTCCCCCCTCTCCACGTTGCTGAAATTATCCAATAGAAAGGCAAATGCCAATACAGCATGGTTCCAGCAACGTCGCAGGAGCTGCCAGAACGAGGTCGACGTCAACAACGAACTGCCTTAGGGGCTCCAACTCCGGATTTTTCCTCGAGGTTGACTCCTGAAGCCTTTCCCAAAAAAGGGGTATGGCCGCAAGGCAGCGGAGGTTTAAAATCAGGGTTTTCCTTCCCCTAGATGGGCTGCCTTCCCAGGCTATCGAGTCCCATCTACCCGGAGCAGCTGGTTTTAAGGCGCCAGAGGCACGCCCTCGCCCCTTCTCCTGTCGGTACAAGCAGTTCCGCCGGACTTAAGACTAAGCCACCTGTACAGGCCAAGAGTTGGACTTGGTTGTCAGAGGCTATTTGAGACGCATGCCGTATAGGAGCATTTTATAGGTCATGGGAGCTCGTCCCCCATTACCACCTCCTGGCTATGACAACCCCTTGGAACCAACCGCTTGGGGACTGTAAGCTCCAAAAAACCCAGTATATAGGCAAGACAACAACATCTCTTTCTAGGCGTTTAACGATGCATAAGCAACAGGGCTCCATTAAGGAACATATAATCTCTTCCCACAACCAAACCATCGCCAGAAAAATCCTAGTAAACAACACAGAAATCATCGATAGATACACCGATAGCAGGCGGCTTGACGTTTGCGAGGCACTACACATCAAGAAGTCAACACCAGCAATCAACAGCCAATTAATGCACAACTATATTCTACCCACCTCAAGACTGCGTTCCAATATAGAAGCATCAAGAAATATGGACCAATAGACTTTCAACAATCACTTCCATTCAATACCCATTGTTTCGTGTACTGTCTTGTGTTTAGGAATTTAATACCCTATTAATACCACCTCACCCCATCCACCTCACTGAACTGTAGATATAAACAAATCGAAGATGTGTAAGTTCTATTCAGTTGTGTATGTGTAAACTAAAGTCTTTGAAAATGTAATAAGTTTTACGAAACGCGCTCAAGTGTCGCGTCAGACTAGAAATAAAAATGAATTTTGGAGAATTGATTTTTGAATTACCACCAACAGTGAAAAGAAACGTACGAAAGATCGAGAAAATTCGTGTTAGAATTATTAATCTTACTTTTTCGGTTATATTTAATAATATATGTCTACAGGAAAGACTGCTGCCAAAATATACTAATATATATATATATATATATATATATATATATATATATATATATATATATATATATATATATATATATATATATATATATATATATATAATATATATATATATATATATATATATATATATATATACATATACATATACAGAGAGAGTGAGAGAGAGAGAGAGAGAGAGGAGAGAGAGAGAGAGAGAGAGAGAGAGAGAGAGAGAGAGGAGAGGGAGAGAGAGAGAGAGAGAGGGAGAGAGAGAGAGAGAGAGAGATGAGAGAGAGAGAGAGAGAGAGAGAGAGAGAGAGAGAGAGAGAGAGAGAGAGAGAGAGAGAGAGAGAGAGAGAGAGAGAGAGAGAGAGAGAGAGAGAGAGAGAGCTGACAATAAGTGTACATGCGTTGCAGTTTATCAAAAGCATACACACACACTACTCTATTACTTCAACACTGGCCTCGATAAATAACAATTTAAATAAAAATATATATTTTTGTTTGGTTTCACTATATATCAAAACAAAGTTTTTAAGTGTCATCCTTCTCCCCTCTCCCCCCCTTCCCCCGCCCCGTCAATCCCTAACCACGTCGTAAAAATAAGAGAGAATGGAAAGCATTTAGCCAGGAAGAGCCACAAGATAAATATTGCGAGGAGAGATGCAAAACCCACTTGCAACATCGCATATTTTCAAAGGTATTGCTTTTTCGACTTTCAGTTTGGTATCTACAATCCTCCTACAACACTGTTATGTAGTTTTTCAGTGCTGTTGTTGAGCGAGACAGATTCGTCGATTCAGAAATCTGAATTAGTCCAGCAGTGTAAAATATTTATTTATTCGGTAGTACACTGCAGCTATAAATATCTGCCCGAAAGGCTGTGCGTGTTAGTAACTTTGCAGAAATGTATAAGTATCAATCTTATGTAATCTCCTCAACCCATTGTACCTTCTTGTGAATAAATTATTATTATTGTTATTATTATTATTATTATTATTATTATTATTATTATTATTATTATTATTATTATTATATAACAAGTGTGTGTACTCACCTAGTTGTGCTTGCGGGGGTTGAGCTCTGGCTCTTTGGTCCCGCCTCTCAACTGTCAATCAACTGGTGTACAGATTCCTGAGCCTACTGGGCTCTATCATATCTACACTTGAAACTGTGTATGGAGTCAGCCTCCACCACATCACTGCCTAGTGCATTCCATTTACTAACTACTCTGACATTGAAAAAGTTCTTTCTAATGTCTCTGTGGCTCATTTGGGTAGTCAGCTTCCACCTGTGTCCCCTTGTGCGTGTGCCACCCGTGTTAAATAATCCATCCTTGTCCACCCTGTCAATTTCCCTGAGAATTTGGTATGTGGTGATCATGTCTTCCCTAGCTCTTCTGTCTTCCAGCGACGTGAGGTGCAGTTCACGTAGTCTGTCCTCATAACTCATGCCTCTTAGTTCTGGGACTAATCTAGTGGCATACCTCTGAACTTTTTCCAGCTTCATCTTGTGCTTGACTATGTACGGACTCCATGCTGGGGCTGCATACTCCAGGATTGGCCTTACATATGTGGTATACAAGGTTCTGAAGGACTCCATACACAGGTTTCTGAAAGCAGTTCTGATGTTAGCCAGCCTCGCATAGGCCGCTGATATTTTTCTTTTGATGTGGGCTTCAGGAGACAGGTTTGGCGTAATATCAACTCCCAGATCTTTCTCTCTGTCCGTTTAGTGAAGGACTTCATCTTGTCTTGTCGTTGTGTCTTGTTGTTGCCGTGGGTGCGTGGGCCTGCGGACTGCTCCCCACAACAGCACTTCTTGATCAAGTTATCACAAGACGAACCTGGTCCCAGGCCGAGCTTGGAGAGAAGAACAACTCTCAGAACCATCTCCAGGTAAACTCAAGGTTAACACCGTACTAAGTGAGTGACGTTAACAATTACAGCCAAATAGGATTTGTGCTGACGTGTTCTGAACAGATTAACAGATTGCTCAGACGCTGCCCAGGGAGGAATATATCGAAATATATTGATGTCTTGAGATTGTTGTCTTCCAGAGAGTGATCTCACGAGGCCTCGTTGTTAGCGGTGCGAGATAGCGAACGATTGGTTACTTTTGTAATCAAATCGTTATCACGGAGATAAATCAGTGTACTACGAACAGATGTGGATAGTGAGGCATGGCAAGAGTCCCGTGTGAGGATCACCACAGCCGTCTCACAAAATGGCTGCCATGCTTTAGTTACTGTGAAATTGATCAGGAAAGAAAACGTAGATGACCCGTGTGTGGTTGCCTGAGATGTGACACGAAAAATATTTATTTACTGGTGGATATTTTATTTATAAACAGTATACTTAAGCGCATACAACTTAAATATCTGTTTCATTCATATTGTATCACAAAATCAGGAGCTGATTCTTTGAATAAAATAGACTCCCAGGATTGGCGTAGTCGATGTTTCAACCACGTCCTATGGTATATCTGTGTAGGAGAAGTTTCCCTCGCACACATGACTGGAAGTGCTTGCTTGTAAAGGGCTGTTTGTATGGAAGTACATGCTTGTAGAGGGCTGTGTGTATGGAAGTACATGCTTGTAGAGGGCTGTGTGTATGGAAGTGCTTGCTTGTGAAAGGGCTGTGTGTATGGAAGTGCTTGCTTGTAAAGGGCTGTGTGTATGGAAGTACATGCTTGTAGAGGGCTGTGTGTATGGAAGTGCTTGCTTGTAAAGGGCTTCCTTTCTGTTAGTGATAGGCATGCTGTTTATCTTCCTTGTTGAGCCATTTGAGGACAGCTTCTGACAGGTACCTGAATACCTCCGTCATGCTACAATCCATTGCTTAGGAAGACTTTTAACGAATCCTCAGTGTAGGTGTTAATTCATGATGCAGGCTTACCTGGTTGATACCTGGTTGATGGGGTTCTGGGAGTTCTTCTACTCCCCAAGCCCGGCCCAAGGCCAGGCTCGGACTTGTGAGAGTTTGGTCCACCAGGCTGTTGCTTGGAGCGGCCCGCAGGCCCACATACCCACCACAGCCCGGTTGGTCCGGCACTCCTTGGAGGAATAAATCTAGTTTCCTCTTGAAGATGTCCACGGTTGTTCCGGCAATATTTCTTATGCTTGCTGGGAGGACGTTGAACAACCGCGGACCTCTGATGTTTATACAGTGTTCTCTGATTGTGCCTATGGCACCTCTGCTCTTCATTGGTTCTATTCTACATTTTCTTCCATGTCGTTCACTCCAGTACGTTATTATTTTACTGTGTAGATTTGGTACTTGGCCCTCCAGTATCTTCCAGGTGTATATTATTTGATATCTCTCTCGTCTTCTTTCTAGTGAGTACATTTGGAGGGCTTTGAGACGATCCCAATAATTTAGGTGCTTTATTGCGTCTATGCGTGCCGTATATGTTCTCTGTATTCCCTCTATTTCAGCAATCTCTTCCTGCTCTGAAGGGGGAAGTGAGTACTGAGCAGTACTCAAGACGGGACAACACAAGTGACTTGAAGAGTACAACCATTGTGATGGGATCCCTGGATTTGAAAGTTCTCGTAATCCATCCTATCATTTTTCTGGCTGTCGCAATATTTGCTTGGTTATGCTCCTTAAACGTTAGGTCGTCAGACATTATTATTCCCAAATCCTTTACATGCTGTTTTCCTACTATGGGTACATTTGATTGTGTTTTGTACTCTGTATTATGTTTAAGGTCCTCATTTTTACCGTACCTGAGTACCTGGAATTTATCACTGTTAAACATCATGTTATTTTCTGATGCCCAGTCGAAAACTTTATTAATATCAGCTTGAAGTTTTTCAATGTCCTCAGCCGAGGTAATTTTCATACTGATTTTTGTGTCATCTGCAAAGGATGATACGAAGCTGTGACTTGTATTTTTGTCTATATCTGATATGAGAATAAGGAAAAGCAGCGGTGCAAGGACTGTACCCTGATGTACAGAGCTTTTCACTGCACTTGGACTAGATTTTATATGGTTGACAGTTACTCGCTGAGTCCTGTTTGACAGAAAACTGAGTATCCAGCGTCCTACTTTACCGGTTATTCCCATTGACTTCATTTTGTGTGCTATCACGCCATGGTCACATTTATCGAAAGCCTTTGCGAAGTCCGTGTATATCACATCAGCATTCTGTTTCTCTTCTAATGCCTCAGTGACTTTGTCGTAGTGCTCAAGTAGCTGTGAGAGGCACGATCTTCCCGCTCGAAATCCATGTTGGCCTGGGTTGTGAAGGTCATTGGTCTCCATGAAATTGGTGACCTGACTCCTAATCACTCTCTCAAATACTTTTATGATGTGCGATGTTAGTGCAACTGGTCTATAATTTTTTGCCAATGCTTTGCTCCCTCCCTTGTGTAGAGGGGCTATGTCTGCTACTTTAAGTGCATCTGGTATCTCCCCCGTGTCCAAGCTCTTCCTCCACACTATACTGAGTGCCTGTGCTACCGGCACTTTGCATTTCTTTATAAATATTGAATTCCATGAGTCTGGACCTGGGGCCGAGTGCATGGGCATGTTTTCAATTTCTTTTTCAAAATTTAGTGCGCTCGTGTTTATATCAGTTATATTTACAGGGGTTTGAATATCCCGCATAAAGAAATTGTCTGGATCTTCCACCTTCATGTTGTTTATTGGAGTGCTAAACATGTCCTCATACTGCTTTTTTAGGATTTCACTAATTTCTTTGTCATCCTCCGTGCATGAACCTTCACTTGTACGAATAGGTCCAATACTGGCAGTGGTTTTTGCTTTTGATTTCGCATATGAGAAGAAATATTTTGGATTTTTCTTTATTTCCTGAATTGCTTTCTGTTCTAACTGCCTTTCTTCAGTTTCATATGAGTGTTTCAATTTCCGCTCGATTTCTTCAATCTCCCTATTTAAATTATTCCTTCTTTGACGGGAAATTCGTGTCTGCATAAGCAGTTCCGTTATTTTTTTCCTGCGTTTATAGTGTCGTCTGCGTTCTCTTTCTACGTTAGATCTCTTTCTGGCTTTCCTCAAAGGAACATGTTTCAGACAGACTTGATACGCTTCTGAAGTCAGTTTTTCTATTCCTTCTGTAGGACTTGTATTATTTAGAACAGTTCCCCATTGAATGTTTGTAAGTTCCCTGTTTATTATCTCCCAGTCTATCCTTTTATTATTAAAATTGAATTTTTTGAAAAATTGAAGGCTTGTTACATCCGATTAGATGATGATTTACCTGATATACTCAACCACGTTCTAACCAGCAGCTGGCTTCTGCGTCAGAATGATGGCAGTAGGAGCTGCTAGAGGTGACTTGGAAAGCCTTGCAGGCTTGCACGAACGTCACTTTAGGCAGCTAGGCGGAGGCTTCCACCATCAGTTGTGGTGGAAAGAACGTCTGGTTTTTGTGATGAAAGAACTCAAGACACCCGTCCGGCCAGCCAATGTTGCCACGAGAAGTTCAACATAATTCTTCAGAGACGCCAGTTAGTGGTTTACCTTTCCTTGTAGTGTTCGAGCTTTAACTTCCAAGCACCTTGATTTTATTGCGACGAATGGCGTCAAAATGATTGGTTCGTTCTTCGTGGATTCCTTTGGTGAAAGTCTTTAAGTGCATCTGTCCAAATATCTTCATCTTCCTGGCAGTCTCGACCCTTGCAGGCCTTGCAGTTTGCTATATGATGAGGACATTCAAGTTTACGGTTTCCTCTTCGAAGGGTCTCCTGTCACACTACAGAATGAGCGGACATATTTAGTCAATGCAGTCTGCACACGACTGTCTTGTCTTGTGCTGACCTATGTGCACTTCCCTTGCCCCTTGTAGGAATTATCTTTGAGCGCTTCTATCGCTCTGGTAACATCTTGAGCTGCAGTCATCCAAAGTCGAAGTGCACTTGGGTTGCCTGTGAGGTCAAGTGCACCACCATTCCCTTTGATGCAAGTGTTGTGTAGAATTAAGGCTTCAAGCTTCTAATTAGTCCATTTACTTTATTAGCCAAATAATTCTGCCCCAAAAAATTTGGACTCTATTATGTAACACGTTAACTTTTATCTGTGTTAATAATGTTTCACTTCCACTGCCATCAGGGACCGAATCCACTTTGCCTCAATATCCAGACTTGTTCAGATGTCATTTTTAGGATTGTATAAAAAGATACAAATGTTGTCATATATTTTGTTCCTAATCAACAAACAATGGGTGTTCGGGCATAGTGATGCCACCACTATCATCATCTGGTGGCAGTCTCCAGCCCAGGCTGTAAGTGAATTACATAGATTTTAGAAAGTCAGTATTTGACTTATACACAAGACAACCAACTGACAGGATAAATATTTCATAGAGTATAATAATAAACTGCTTTTCACAATTTTGCACATATATAAATTAATATTATCTACTGTGCAATAGTGTACAGTTAGGCCTATGTGAGGTTACGTAAGGTGTTTTGTTTACATTGATTTAGGGAAGGAATTATCAGGGGAAAGCGCCAAGCCATTACGACTATATAACACTGGAAAGGGATCAGGATAAGGATTTGGGATGGGACGGGGAGAAGGGGGGGGGGGAAGGAATGATGGCCAATTATTTATGGACGGTCGGGTATTGAACGCCGACCTACATGAAGCGAGACCGTTGCTCTACCGTCCAGCCCAAGTGGTTGTTTTAGGGAGTGTTTACAACAGGCTAGAAGTGAACGAAGAATATTTCGAGTCATGGCTTCGGACAGTGTCGAGTGATTTTAATAAGTGAACCCGAAGGTCCTTTGTTTCCTTGATGGGGCGACCTTCTTGGACAGACTTCAGAAATCTTCGTCAATAACACAAGTGTCTTCTTGCTTTCAGAATTGGAGTGACGTGAGCCGCGGGGATCCTCGGACTCTCCACAAGGTAAAGTGTCCTTTTGAATAACACATTGTAATTTGACGTCAAAATCACCTCAACGGGCAAAATATGCTGTACTATAAATTATTCACGTTTTCTATGCGTGGGTCCTTCGGTTAGGTTAGTTTCAAGCAATTTCTTACATCATTTTCTGTCCTTCGTGACAACTGGAGAAAACGGAGTGTTGTGTTACTGATGCCAGCAGCACATGGCCACTAACGCAGCTGCAGGATAATGTTAAGGTTAACTAATGTATTTTTAGAGACTCTAGCTCTTGGACCGGTGTTACAGAGCGTGACATGTCATAAATATTCCTGTTGATCTGTGAATTGTTGTTATACTTCGTAAGATCATTCTTCGTTCTGCATTAAATTTATATCTATAAAAGATAACATATGTCTGTCGGTCTGTCCAAGGTTCGAGGCTAGACGCTTGGAGTAAGCCTCGCCCAACTTTGCAAGATGGCACACCTAGTGGGTATAGAAGTGTCACTGGCCAATCGGGATGGCCCCGATCGAGTGACACACTTTAAGAAATATTGGTATGTATTGTGACCCTCACTCCCCCTTCTCTCATATGATTTTTCACGATGTCAGGTTGAAATAAGAGTTTATGTTTTCCGTAGAGTTATTTAACAGTTTCAGTGCTTCATAATGTGGAATTTTCTGAAAGAGAGAGAGGGTGGGATGAGGAGGTGGAGAGAGGGAAGGAGAGGGGGACAGAGGGGAAGTAAAGGGGAGAAAATGGAGAGAGAGAGAGAGAGCGAGAGAGAGAGAGAGAGAGAGAGAGAGAGAGAGAGAGAGAGAGAGAGAGAGAGAGAGAGAGAGAGAGAGAGAGAGAGAGAGAGAGAGAGAGAGAGAGAGAGAGAGAGAGAGAGAGAGAGAGAGAGAGAGAGAGAGAGAGAGAGAGAGAGAGAGAGAGAGAGAGAGAGAGAGAGAGAGAGAGAGAGAGAGAGAGAGAGAGAGAGCGAGAGGGAGCGAGAGGGAGTGAGAGGGAGCGAGAGGGAGGGAGAGGGAGGGAGAGGGAGGGAGAGGGAGGGAGAGAGGGAGCGAGAGAGGTGAGGACAGAATGCAGAGGAGAGAGGATATTGGGGAAGGGAGGAAGGGGGTTATGGAAGAGGTAAGAGAGGAGGGGGGGGGGAGTGAGAGACCCAGGTTCAACCGGATACTCCATCTAGTGTTTTATATATCAAAGAAGCACAGACAGGAAAAAAAAATTCTTCGCATCACCGGATTATATAGGCAGGTTGATGTAAACACACACACACACACACACACACACACACACACACACACACACACACACACACACACACACACACACACACACACACATACACACACACACACACACACACACCAGTGTGTCACCAGTTGATTGACAGTTGAGAGGCGGGACCAAAGAGCCAAAGCTGAACCCCGCAAGCACAAATAGGTGAGTACAAATAGGTAAGTACACACACACACACTTAACTATAGACATGTATCACTATTGACAATCATCCCCTGTAAAATACTGGAAAGAATAAATAGGCTACGACTGGTTGCACACCTGGAGAACGTTGGGTTTGTGAACAAACATCAACATGGGTTCTGGAAAGGGAAGTCGTGTCTAACAAACCTTTTGGAATTCTATGATAAAATAACGAGGATAAGACAGGACAGAGATGGTTGGGCAGACTGCATATTTCTGGACTGCCAAAAGCCTTTGATACAGTACCGCACATGAGACTACTGTTCAAACTCAAGAGGCAGGCGGGGAGGGAAGGAAAAGTCCAAGCATAGATAAGGAACTACCTAACAGGAAGGAGCCAAAGAGTTACGGTAAGTGGCGAGAAGTCGGACTGGTGAACAGTAACGAGTGGAGTACCACAAGGATCGGTGCTGGGACCAATTCTATTTCTAGTATATGTTAACGACATGTGTACAGGAGTAGAGCCCTACATGTCGATGTTCGCGGATGACGCAAAGTTGATGAGAAGAGTTGTGACAGATGAGGATTGTAGGACCCTCCAAGAGGACCTGAACAGGTTGCAGAGATGGTCAGAGAAATGGCTACTGGAATTCAACACGAGCAAATGTAAAGTTATGGAAATGGGACTATGTGATAGGAAACCAAAGGGACAATGCACAATGAAGGGGAACAGCCTACCTGTGACGACGCGAGAAAGAGACCTGGGTGTGGACGTAAACCTAATCTATCTCCTGAAGCACATATAAATAGGATAACGACAGTAGCGTACTCTACACTGGTAAAAGTTAGAACATCATTCAGAAACCTAAGTAAGGAGGCATTTAGGGCGCTTTACACTGCCTACGTGAAGCCAGTCTTAGAGTATACCGTCTCATCATGGAATCCCCATCTGAAGAAGCATATAAGGAAACTGGGAAAGGTACAGAGGTTTGCAACGAGACTCTTCCCAGAGTTACGAGGGATGGGGTATGAGGAGCGCCTGAGGGAACTGTGCCTTACGACACTAGAAAGAAGAAGGGAGAGGGGGGACATGATAGGAACGTATAAAATTCTCAGGGGGATTGACAGAGTGGACATAGACGAAATGTTCACACGGAATAGTAACAGAACGAGGGGACATGGGTGGAAGCTTGAAACTCAGATGAGTCACAGAGATGTTAGGAAGTTTTCTTTTAGCGTGAGAGTAGTGGGACAATGGAATGCACTTAAGGAACAAGTTGTGGAAGCAAATACTATTCATAATTTTAAAACCAGGTATGATAGGGAAATAGGACCGAAGTCATTGCTTTAAACAACCGATGCTGGAAAGGCGGGATCCAAGAGTCAATGCTCGATCCTGCAGACACAAATAGGTGAGGACAAATAGGGGAGTACACACATAACTAGATGGAGTACCTGGTTTTGCCCAGATGTCTACCCCCCTTCCCTCTCTCAGAATTATTACCCCCATCCCCCGTTCTCCTTCATCTTCCCTTTTTTCCCCTTTCTGTCTTCCTCCTCCTCTCTTCTCTCCGACAACACTACCACTCTCACTCTTGTCACCCCTCGATTCCTCCCTCCCTCCTCCTCTTTTACCTCTCCATCTTTCTCCCCTTCATTCCTTCCATCTCTTCCAACATCCCCTCCCCTTTCTTTTCGTCTCTCCCCTACCCTTCCTCTTTATCTTACCCCTCAGAAAATTTAATGTTACAAAGCACTGAAAACAAATAATAAATAACTCTAAAATACTTCCTCAATTTCAGACCATGAAAATCGCATGGAATCACTATTTATGGCCTTATTTCCTGTAAGAATGGCCCTGGGGCCGATCCTTACTGACCTATGACACTCCAATACCCTCCATGTGTCATCTTGGAAGGTTGGATTAGACTAGCCCCAGACATCAGGCATCAAGCCTTGGAGGGAGACAGACACACACACACATTTTGTCATAGTTATAGACTGATCACTAAGCATGATTGTATAGGCCTGTTAAGGCCCTGGCTAATTACAGTCTGGCACTAACAACCTCAGTAACGACATGGGCAGTGATTTCACGCCCATCAACCCAACCCTCGCTCTTGTCCATCCTCACCCAACCCACCCTCACCCTCGCTCACTCTCACCCAAGCCACCCTCACCCTTCTCACCTTCACCCTCGCTCACTCTCACCCAAGCAACCCTCACCCTTGCTCACCCTCACCCTTGCTCACCCTCACCCTTGCTCACCCTCACCCTCGCTCACCCTCACCCTCGCTCACCCTCACCCTCGCTCACCCTCACCCTTGCTCACCTTCACCCTCGCTCACTCTCACCCAAGCCACCCTCACCCTTGCTCACTCTCACCCAAGCCACCCTCACCCTCGCTCACTCTCACCCAAGCCACCCTCACCCTCGCTCACTCTCACCCAAGCCACCCTCACCCTTCTCACCTTCACCCTCGCTCACTCTCACCCAAGCCACCCTCACCCTTCTCACCTTCACCCTCGCTCACTCTCACCCAAGCCACCCTCACCCTTGCTCACTCTCACCCAAGCCACCCTCACCCTCGCTCACCCTCACCCTTGCTCACCCTCACCCTCGCTCACCCTCACCCTCGCTCACCATCACCCTCGCTCACCCTCACCCTCGCTCACCCTCACCCTTGCTCACCCTCACCCTCGCTCACCCTCACCCTCGCTCACCCTCACCCTTGCTCACCCTCGCTCACCCTCACCCTTGCTCACCCTCACCCTCGCTCACCCTCACCCTCGCTCACCCTCACCCTCGCTCACCCTCACCCTCGCTCACCCTCACCCTTGCTCACCCTCACCCTCGCTCACCCTCGCTCACCCTCACCCTTGCTCACCCTCGCTCACCCTCACCCTTGCTCACCCTCGCTCACCCTCACCCTTCCTCACCCTCACCCTCGCTCACCCTCACCCTCGCTCACCCTCACCCTCGCTCACCCTCACCCTTGCTCACCCTCACCCTTGCTCACCCTCGCTCACCCTCACCCTTGCTCACCCTCGCTCACCCTCACCCTTCCTCACCCTCACCCTCGCTCACCCTCACCCTCGCTCACCCTCACCCTTGCTCACCCTCACCCTCGCTCACCCTCACCCTCGCTCACCCTCGCTCACCCTCGCTCACCCTCACCCGCCTCTTCCGTGTCCTCTTCATGTTGCCATTCTTTATTCCTCTAACCATATTTCGTTCTCATGTATTTCAGGCATTTTTGACCTGCTTCAGCGGCCATTTGGTCGAAAGAACTGCTGCTGCTGACGGCTTTTTTTGCTTACTTGAATTATCTCCCCAATTCCCGCTATCCCCCATCATCCCCCTATCCTTCCTCATCCTCCCTCCCACTTGCGTCCCTAGCAACATGGGCAAGACGGGCCTCAGGGCCCCCACTGCCCTACAGTGGTTACATGGGTGGGACTACCCCAGACTACCTACGGCAGTAAAGGTGATCCTTCACCTGCCTTTACTACAATATTTACCTTAAGCACGTCTTCTCCTCCTCCTTCTTGACCCAAGACTTCATTAACTCTTAATCATTTAATCATAATTTTTTTGTCGTGCTGTTTATTTGCCTTTCTATTTACTTTTATGTATTGTGAATGCTCTCTCATTCGTGCTCGTCCTGTTTACATTTCCAGCTCCTGTTTTTGTTTAGTTGGCCGGCGTTGATGACTCCCTGTTGTGCCTCCCGTTATTTTGACGCTGTTACTCTTATTTTTAAAGGTGTTGTCGAGTAATTACCCCGTGTGTAGCCGGGCGGCTCACGGCTATTTGACAATATAAAATTATAATGAGAGCTACGAGAATATTTTATGTGCGGGGAGAGTGTGATACGCCCAGGAACGCCCACGACCAAGGCTGTTCTATATATATATATGTCTCAAGTTAAAGTGATCACAGTTACGGGAGATATGCAATGTTCACCATTATTTTGAAATGTGTTGGCGAACTCTGCCAACTCTCATAATGAGCTTCATATATTGCAACACATTTTTGCAATACTTCATTATCCCGCTCAACAAATGTGGCATCTTGTGAATAATTCAGCAGGGATGTGTTGTCAACTATTCCCTGTCATATGGGTATTAAAATAATCAGAAATCCTTCAGGTTTTTATTTTTTTTTGCTTTCTGGATCCCGGGACAAATTCCCGGCCGAGACAGAAATGGTTGCGATGTTTCCTTTCACCTGATGCCCCTGTTCACTTAGCAGTAAATACGAAATAAAGCAACTATTGTGGGGTTGCATCCTGGGGAGGATCAGTGGTCTGAAATTGATGGAGTGACCTCCATACAAGCCTAAAGTATAAATGTCATATCTAATAGCCAGAATCGCACAATTTGGCCTAGTAAGCATAGCCCACTTTGTCTAACAGGCAGAGAGATTTTAGTTTTTTTAAATATTTATTTCCAAACTGGTTCTATCATAACATTATTAATATATTATAATGTATATATATATATATATATATATATATATATATATATATATATATATACATATATATATATATATATATATATATATATATATATATATATATATATATATATATATATATATATATATATATATATATATATATATATATATATATATATATATATATATACATATATATATATATATATATATATATATATATATATATATATATATATATATATATATATATATATATATATATATATATATGTCGTACCTAATAGCCAGAACGCACTTCTCAGCCTACTATGCAAGGCCCGATTTGCCTAATAAGCCAAGTTTTCATGAATTAAGGTTTTTTCGACTACCTAACCTACCTAACCTAACCTAACCTAACTTTTTCTGCTACCTAACCTAACCTATAAAGATAGGTTAGGTTAGGTTAGGTAGGGTTGGTTAGGTTCGGTCATATATCTACGTTAATTTTAACTTCAATAAAAAAAATTGACCTCATACATAATGAAATGGGTAGCTTTATCATTTCATAAGAAAAAATTAGAGAAAATATATTAATTCAGGAAAACTTGGCTTATTAGGCAAATCGGGTCTTGCATAGTAGGCTGAGAAGTGCGTTCTGGCTATTAGGTACGACATATATATATATATATATATATATATATATATATATATATATATATATATATATATATATATATATATACATATATATATACATATATATATATATATATATATATATATATATATATATATATATATATATATATATATATATATATATATATACATTATATATATTTTATTACCCGGGGCGCGAAAGTGTTATGAGCTTGAATTATGGCCTTTATGTTAGGTTAGGTTAGGTTAGGTTAGGTTTGATCAAATTTCTCTTAGTTTGGACTCAAATTAAAAAAAAATCATGTATATACTGATCATGTCTCCTTGCTCTACTCTGCCTTATACTGAACTCTTCGTCACTGCTGCTTCACTACTCCCCATCACACCTGCCTTACAACTCCCCATCACACCTGCCTCACAACTCCCCATCTCACCTACCTTACAACTCCCCATCACACCTGCCTCACTGCTCCCCATCCAACGTGCCTCACAACTCCCCATCACACCTGCCTCACTACTCTCTATCACACCTGCCTCACAACTCCTCATCTCACCTACCTCACAACTCCCCATCACACCTGCCTCACAACTCCCCATCTCACCTACCTCACAACTCCCCATCACACGTGCCTCACAACTCCCCATCCCACCTGCCTCACAACTCACCATCACACCTGCCTCACAACTCCCCTTGACACCTGCCTCACAACTCTCCATCCCACCTGCCTCAAAACGCCCATCACACCTGCCTCACAACTCCCATTCACACATGCCTCATAACTCCCTATCTCACCTTCCTCACATCCCCCATCACACCTGCCTCACAACCCCCCCATCACACCTGCCTCATAACTCCCCATCACACTTGCCACACAACTCACTATCACACCTGCCTCACAACTCTCCATCCCACCTGTCTCACAACTCCCCATCACATCCTGCCTCACAACTCCCCATCTCACCTGCCTCACAACTCCCCATCCCACCTTCCTCAGAACTCCCCATCCCACCTGCCTCACAACTCCCAATCCCACCTGCCTCACAACTCCCCATCACACCTGCCTAAAAACTCACCATCACACCTGCCTCACAACTCCCCTTGGCACCTGCCTCACAACTCTCCATCCCACCTGCCTCAAAACCCCCCATCACACCTGCCTCACAACTCCCATTCACACGTGCCTCATAACTCCCTATCTCACTTTCCTCACAACCCCCATCACACCTGCCTCACAACCCCCCCATCACACCTGCCTCATAACTCCCCATCACATCTACCTCACAATTCAACATCACACCTGCCTCACAACTCCCCATCCCACCTGCCACACAACTCTCCATCCCACCTGCCTCACAACCCCCATCACACCTGCCTCACAACTCCCCTTCACATGTGCCTCATAACTCCCTATTCCACCTGCCTCACAACCCCCATCACTCCTGCCTCACAACTCCCCTTCACATCTGTTTCACAACTCCCCATCCTACCTGCCCCACAACTCCCCTTCACACCTGCCTCACAACTCCCCATCCCACCTGCCTCACAACTCCCCATCACATCTACCTCACAATTCACCATCCCACCTGCCTCACAACTCCCCATTCCACCTGCCTCACATATCACAATCACATCTCCCTCACAACTCACCATCACATCAGCCTCACAACTCACCATCTCACCTGCCTCACAACCCCCCATCACATCTGTTTCAAAACTCCCAATCCTACCTGCCTCACAACTTCCCTTCACATCTGTTTCACAACTCCCCATCCTACCTGCCTCACAACTTGCCTCCATACCTGCCTCTCGACTCCCTTTCACACCTGCCTCACAACCCCCACATCACACCTGCCTCACAAATCCCCTTAATACCTGCCTCACAACTCCCCATGCCTACCTGATTCGCATCCTCATCACACCTGCCTCACAACTTCACTTCACACGTGCCTCACAACTCCCTATCCCACCTGACTCACACTTCCCTTTCACATCTGTTTCACAACTCTCCATCCTACCTGCCTCACAACTCCCCTTCACACCCGCCTCACAACTCCCCTTCACACCTGCCTCACAACTCCCCATCACACCTGCCTCAAAACTCCTCATCACACCTGCCTCACAACTCCCCATCCCACCTGCCTAACAACTCTCTTTCACACCTGCCTCACAACTCCCCATCCCACCTGCTTCACAACTCCCCATCCCACCTGCCTCACAACGCCCCATCCCACCTGCCTCACAACTCTCCATCCTACCTGCCTCACAACTCCCCTTCACACCTGCCTCACAACTCCCCATCACACCTGTCTCAAAACTCCTCATCACACCTGCCTCACAACTCTCCATCCTACCTGCCTCACAACCCCCATCACACCTGCCTCACAACTCCCCTTCACACAAGCCTCACAACTCCCCATCACATCTACCTCACAATTCACCATCCTACCTGCCTCACAACTTCCCTTCACATCTGTTTCACAACTCCCTATCCTACCTGCCTCACAACTTCCCTTCACATCTGTTTCACAACTCCCCATCCTACGTGCCTCACAACTTGCCTTCACACCTGCCTCACAACTCCCTTTCACACCTTCCTCACAACCCCCCCATCACACCTGCCTCACAAATCCCCTAAACACCTTCCTCACAACTCCCCTTCATACCTGCCTCACAACTCCCCATTCCCACTTGCCTCGCATCCTCATCACACCTGCCTCACAACTCCCCATCACATCTGCCTCACAACGCACCATCACTTGCCTCACAACTCACCATCTCTTTTTCCTCTCAACTCACCATTACACCTGCCTCACAACTCTCCATCACACCTGCCTCACAACTCCCTATCACACTTGCCTCACAACTCACCATCACACCTACCTCATAACTCTCCATCCCACCTGCCTCACAACTCACCATCCCTCCTGCCTCACAACTCACCATCCCACCTGCCTCACAACTCACCATCACACCTGCCTCGTAACTCCCCATCACACTTGCCTCACAACTCCCCATCCCACCTGCCTCACAACTCCCTATCCCACCTTCCTCACAACTGCCCTTCAATGCTGCCCTCACTACACACTCCCCTCACAACTTTCCCCTCTCCCAACATAATATTACCCCCATCAGGATGGGTCATTAGGGGAACAGATCGGTGCCTCACGCCTCATTAACGCCCCGGTCATACATCACAGTGTAATCACCTCATGAATAATTATCTTGTGTGGGTGTGAGTGTGGCGGACCGCGGCCGCGTTGCTCTCATCACGAGGGAGTGAGGGAGGGATTACCTTTCACTGGCACTGAAGGGTGGGGGAGGGGGGGGGAGGGAGGGGGGGTGTATGCCTTACCTAGGCGTTGTCGGGTTGGGGAGGGGAGGGGTGGAGGAGGCTTGACCTTGGCCAGGTGTTGGTGCTGGGAGATGAATTAAGCCTATTAGAGGTTAGATATACATAATGGTTCTCGGGGTTCAATAGGTAGTGCCAGGAATCGAAAGGAGATACAGAAAATGGAGAGAGTGGAGGAAAAACAGAGGACAAGGGGCAGAAGAAAACCTGAATAGATACAGCTTAGGCCAGGAATGAATACATAAATAAAAGAAGCTATGAAAATTATATTGCTTTCAAAGCAAAGAAACAACCGAAATTCCTACATAGCCATATAAGAAGGAAAATGATAGTGAATGGCTATGTGACAAGGTAATGAGACGGGGGAGGCCAGCATACAGACAATGATAAATTTGTGAAGAGGTCAATGACAGCTTCCATGGCGTGTTCACTACCGAGCCTGAACAGCCCCCAGAGCTAGACGAGGAAGCAGCCCCTGTTGAGAGACTATTACATATTGAGGTAACAGCGGAGGAAGTAAGAATACAGCTACCATCACTGGCTGTAACTAAAGCTACTGAGCCAGATAGAATATAACCATGGATGTTAAAATAAGCAGCACAGGCCCTCAGCATAACTCTAGCACTAATGTATGATGAGTCCCTTACAAATGTGGAATTGCCCAGCTGCTGTAAGAAGGCAAACGTGGCGCCAATCTATAAGCAAGAAGATAGAGAAGAGACACTTAACTACAGACCAGTGACACTTACAAGCATCCCGAGCAGAATACTTGAGAGGATTGTAAGATTAAGACTAGTTGCACGCCTAGACAAAATTGATGTTGTAAATTAATAACAACACGGCTTTAGGGAAGGAAAATCATGCCCGACGAACCTCCTGGAGTTTTATGATAAGGTAACAAAAAAAAGCAAGACAGAGAACGTTGGGTAGATTGCGTATTTCTAGACTTCCAAAAAGTCTTAAATACAGTACCACATAGGAGGGTACTATACAAATTTCAAAGACATGCGGGAGTATGCGGAAAGGCAATAACATGGGTAAGGAATTACCTAATAGACAACTCAGAGAGTGACAGTGAGGGGTGAGAAGTCAAACTGGGTTAGAGTAACAAGCAGAGTACCTCAAGGATCGGTACTGGGTCCCTTACTATTCATCATTTATGTAAACGACTTGACTGTAGGAGTTGAGTTTTACATGTCAATGTTTGCAGATGATGCGAAAATGAAAGAAGTAAACTGAGACTGAAGGAACCAAACCTTACGACGCAAGAGGGAGGAGGGAGAGAGGAGACATGAAACAGACATATAACATACTTAGGGGTATTAACAAGCTGGAAAAAAGAGGAAATGTCTACCATGAATACCAATAGAACAAGATGGCACGGATGGATCATAGAGATAGAATAAAATAAAGGAGGAATGAAATAAAGGAAATAGAATGAGCTAAAGGAGCAGGTTGTAGAGGCAAACACAAGTCATAACCTTAAAAACAGGTATGACAAGGAAATAGTTAAGATGTCATTGCGTTAGAAAACCGGTGGCTAGAAAAGCCACCGGTTGTTTCTCTTGGAGTCCAAGAGCTAGAGCTCGATCCTGCAGGCACAAATAGGTGAGTACACGCACACACACACGCACGTGCGCGCGCACACACAATACACAGCTAGTAGGTTAAGAGGCACCTATTGGAGCTGGACGTGAGAAAGGCTGTTAGGCCGGACGGAATCTCACCATGGGTATTGAAAGAGTGTGCATCTTGAGATTATCTTGAGATGATTTCGGGGCTTTAGTGTCCCCGCGGCCCGATCCTCGACCAGGCCTTCACCCCCAGCAAGCAGCCCGTGACAGCTGACTAACACCCAGGTACCTATTTTACTGCTAGGTAACAGGAGCATAGAGTGAAAGAAACTCTGCCCATTGTTTCTCGCCGGGGCCCGGGATCGAACCCGGGACCAAAGAATCACAAGTCCGGCGTTCTGTCCGCTCGGCCGACCGACTCCCTCCAAAGTGCAGGAGCACTTTGTTTGCCACTCTCCATAGTGTATAGTAGGTCACTGGAAACAGGAGACCTACCAGAAATATGGAAGACGGCTAATGTAGCACCAATATACAAAAAAGGCGACAGACAAGAGGCACTGAACTACAGGCCAGTATCCGTAACTTGTATACCATGCAAGGTGATGGAGAAGATTGTGAGAATAAACCTAGTAACACATCTGGAGAGAAGGGACTTCGTGACAACCCATCAACATGGGTTCAGGGAGGATAAATCATGCCTTACAGGCTTGATAGAATTCTACGATCAGGTGACAAAGATTAAGCAAGAAAGAGAAGGATGGGCGGACTGCATTTTTTTGGACTGTCGGAAAGCCTTCAACACAGTACCCCATAAAAGGTTGATGCATTAGCTGGAGAAACAGGCAGGAGTAACTGGCAGGGCGCTCCAGTGCATAAGGGAGTACCTAAGCAATGGGAAGCAGAGAGTTACAGTGAGGGGTGAGACCTCAGAATGGCGTGAAGTCACCAGTGGAGTCCCACAGGGCTCTGTACTTGGACCTATCCTGTTTCTGATATACGTAAATGATCTCCCAGAGGGTATAGACTCATTCCTCTCAATGTTTGCTGACGACGCCAAAATTATGAGAAGGATTAAGACTGAGGAGGACAGCTTGAGGCTTCAAGAAGACCTGGACAAGCTGCAGGAATGGTCGAACAAATGGTTGTTAGAGTTTAACCCAAGCAAATGTAATGTAATGAAGATAGGGGTAGGAAGTAGAAGACCAGATACAAGGTATAACTTGGGAGATGAAATACTTCAAGAGTCAGAGAGAGAGAAAGACCTGGGGGTTGATATCACGCCAGACCTGTCCCCTGAAGCTCATATCAAGAGGATAACATCAGCAGCATATGCCAGGTTGGCTAACATAAGAACGGCCTTTAGAAACTTGTGTAAGCAATCTTTCAGAACATTATGTACCACATATGTCAGACCAATCCTGGAGTATGCGGCTCCAGCATGGAGTCCATATATAGTCAAGCATAAGACTAAACTGGAAAAGGTTCAAAGGTTTGCCACCAGACTAGTACCCGAGCTGAGAGGTATGAGCTACGAGGAGAGACTACGGGAATTGAACCTCACATCGTTGGAAAACAGAATAGTTTGGGGGGACATGATCACCACATTCAAGATTCTCAAGAGAATCGACAGGGTTGATAAAGACACGCTATTTAACACAAGGGGCACACGCACTAGGGGACACAGGTGGAAACTGAGTGCCCAAATGAGCCACAGAGATATTAGAAAGAACTTGTTTAGTGTCAGAGTGGTTGACAAATAGAATGCATTAGGAAGTAATGTGGTGGAGGCTGACTCCATACACAGTTTCAAGTGTAGATATGATAGAGCCCAATAGGCTGAGGAACCTGTACACCTGTTGATTGACGTTTGAGAGGCGGGACTAAAGAACCAGAGCTCAACCCCCGCAAGCACAACTAGGCGAGAACAACTAGGTGAGTACACACACACACACACACACACACACACACACACACACACACACACACACACACACACACACACACACACACTCACACACACACACACACACACACACACACACACACACACACACACACACACACACACACACACACACACACACACACACACACACACACACACACACACACACACACACACACACACACACACACACACACACACACACACACAGTGGTGTGTGAGTGGCTAGTGAAAGCTAGTGGAGCATCTGGAGCGAAGGAACTTTGTAACACAGCATCAACAAGGGTTCAGGGATGGCAGGTTACCATCACCTCATCAAGTAACCTCACAGGATTACTTGAATTCTACGACCAGGCAACAAAAATAAGGCAAGAAAGAGAAGGGTGGGCAGACTGCATATTTTTGGATTGTCAGAAAGCCTTTGATACAGTACCACACAAGAGGTTAGTGAAAAAGCTGGAGATGCAGGCTGGAGTGAAAGGGAAGGAACTCCATTGGATAAAGGAGTACCTAAGCAACAGGAGACAACAGGACTTTGTGAGATGGTGAGGTCTCAGATTGGCGAGACATTACAAGTGGAGTCCCGCAGGGGTCACTCCTTGGACCTATACTGTTTCTGGTATATGTAAATGATCTCCCAGAGGGTATAGATTCCGTTCCTCTCAATGTTTGCCGATGATGCAAAAATTATGAGGATGATTGAAACAAAGGATGATAGTAGGAGGCTACAAGATGACCTAGAAAGACTGAGTGAATGGTCCAACAAATGGCTGTTGAAGTTCAACCCGAGTAAATGCAAAGTAATGAAACTTGGCAGTGGAAACAGGAGGCCAGACACAGGATACAGAATAGGAGATGAAGTACTTAATGAAACAGACAAAGCGAAAGATCTAGGAGTTGATATCACACCAAACCTGTCTCCTGAAGCCCACATAAAATGAATAACATCTGCGGCATATGCGAGGCTGGCTAACATCAGAACAGCGTTCAGGAACCTGTGTAAGGAATCATTCAGAATCTTGTACACCACATATGTAAGACCAATCCTGGAGTATGCGGCTCCAGCATGGAGCCCGTACTTTGTCATCACAAGACGAAGCTGGAAAAAGTCCAAAGGTATGCTACTAGACTAGTCCCAGATCTAAGAGGCATGAGTTATGAGGAAAGGCTGCTGGAAATGCACCTTACGACACTAGAAGACAGAAGAGTAAGGGGGACATGATCACAAGCTACAAAATCCTCAGGGAATCGACCGGGTAAACAAGGATAAACTATTCAACACTGGTGGGACTCGAACAAGGAGACACAGGTGGAAACTGAGTATCCACATGAGCCACAGGGACGTAAGAAGGAACTATTTCAGTGTCAGAGTAGTTAACAGGTGGAATGCATTAGGCAGTGATGTGGTGGAGGCTGACTCCATACACAGTTATAAATGTAAGATATGACAGAGCCCAGTAGGCTCAGGAACCTGTACACCAGTTGATTGACAGTTGAGAGGCGGGACCAAAGAGCCAAATCTCAACCCTCGCAAGCACAAATAGGTGAGTACAAATAGGTGAGTACACACACGTGTGTAACAGGTGAACTGCCAGAAATTTGGAAGGCGGCAAACGTCGTCCCGATATACCAGAAGGGGGATAGACAGGAGGTACTGAACTACAGGCCAGTGTCCCTAACTTGCATACCATGCAAGCTAATGGAGAAAATTGTGCGAAAAAAGCAAGTCGAACACCTGGAGCGAAGGAACTTTGTGTCACAACACAAACATGGTTTCAGGAATGGCAAGTCCTGCCTCACAGGAATAATTAAATTCTACGATCAGGCAACAAGAATCAGACAAGAAAGAGAAGGGTGGGCAGACTGCCTTATATTTGGATTGCCAGAAAGTCTTTGACACAGTGCACACCAGAGACTAGTAAGAAAGCTGGAGATGCAGGCAGGAGTGAAAGGGAAAGTACTTCATTGGATAAGGGAGTACCTAAGTAACAGAAGACAGCGAGTCACTGTGCAGGGTGATGTCTCAGATTGGCGAGACGTCACCAGTGGGGTCCCGCAGGGTTCAGTCCTTGGACCCATACTGTTTCTTATATATGTAAGTGATATTCCAGATGGTATAGAATCATTCCTCTCATTGTTTGCTGATGATGTAAAAATTATGAGGAGGATTAAGACGGAAAAAGACAGTATGAGACTACAAGATGACCTAGACAGACTGCATGAATGGTCCAACAAATGGCTAATAAAGTTCAACCCGAGTAAATGCAAAGTAATGAAGCTTGGCAGTGGAAATAGGAGGTCAGACACAGGATACAAAATAGGAGATGAAGTACTTAATGAAACAGACAAAGAGAAAGATCTAGGAGTTGATATCACACCAACCCTGTCTCCTGAAGCCCACATCAAAAGAATAACATCTGCGGCGTATGCGAGGCTGGCTAACATCAGAACTGCCTTCAGGAACCTGTGTAAGGAATCATTCAGAATCTTGTACACCACATATGTAAGACCAACCCTGGAGTATGCGGCCCCAGCATGGAGCCCGTACCTTGTCAAGCACAAGACGAAGCTGAAAAAAGTTCAGATATGCAACTAGGCTAGTCTCAGGACAAAGAGGCATGAGTTACGAAGAAAGGCTGCTGGAAATGCACCTCACGACACTTGAAGACAGAAGAGTAAGGGGGAGACATGATCACTACGTACAAAATTCTCAGAGGAATTGACAGGGTAGATAAAGATAAACTGTTTAACACTGGGGGTACGCGAACAAGGAGACACAGGTGGAAACTGAGTACCCAAATGAGCCACAGGAACGTTAGAAAGAACTTTTTCAGTGTCTGTGTAGTTAACAGATGGAATGCATTAGGCAGTGATGTGGTGGAGGCTGACTCCATACACAGTTTCAAATGTAGATATGATAGAGCCCAGTAAGCACAATTAGGTGAGTACATGGAGGCGACTTCACAACGTATTTTAGTGACCGCCTGTAGAGGGTGGACGTACTCCCTTACATTTATGTGACTCATTTGCGCTGGCCTTCTCCAGGCTAAGTCATCGCCTCACAATTAAGGATCGAGCGTTCGATCCCTGCGACAGGAAAAAAGCGTCTGGGTAACGTTTCCTGTCACCTGATGTCTCTGTTGACCTAGCAGTAAAGAGGTACTAGGGAGTTAGACAGCTTTTATGAGTAACATGCTGAGGATAATCAGTAGTTGTCGTATGATAAAAGTATATAGTTGGTCATAACATTAGACAACTGGCTATTAGAAAGCCGGGATTCAAGAGCTAAAACCTCAATCCTGCAGGCACAAATAAGTGAATAGAAATAGGCTAATACACACAGATTCAGACACGCATATTCTCACATCCCAGAGTGTACTTTATGCACCTACAACTTACCCTAATTTATCGGAACCAGTAAATCCAGCCGAATAAAATGTATCCATGAATTACGGTCATAGATATATGACACAGTTCCAGGTGCTCGGCTCAGGTGTGGGAGTAGACAAGGCGGAATTAACGGAGGCATTTATTAACCTTTTTTTCTATCTTGTGTGTACTATGATCTTACCTTCCCAGCTCAGCGTCTAGACGTCAAGCTGGTGTAGGAACAAACACACACACACACACACACACACACACACACACACACACACACACACACACACACACACACACACACACACACACACACACATGTGTGTGCTTTAATTGAATCGATTCTCCGTTGAGCAGACATGTTAACATCTGTTTTGAGTTACCCTCTTGAGGGGACGTGTTTGAGATAGCCCTTGAGGGGACGTGTTTGAGATAGCCCTTGAGGGGACGTGTTTGAGATAGCCCTTGAGGGGACGTGTTTGAGATAGCCCTTGAGGGGACGTGATAAGAGGAATCATGCTGAATGAAACAAAGACTTCGTGGAAAATACTTCATTATATACCTGCTACAAAAATAGCACTTTGTTGGAAAATATGTCACAGTTGCTACAGCAAGACACACTACACGTTGGCACCACCACGCCTGTGTCTGGGGGAGTCAGTGCTCTAAACTCTGTCTATATATATATATATATATATATATATATATATATATATATATATATATATATATATATATATATATATATATATATATATATATATATATATATATATATATATATATACATATGTACATATATATATTTTTTTTGTTTTAGTAGCACTGACTCGCACATTGAGGAGGATACCAACACAAAGTCACCTTTCACAGAGTTTCAGAATTTATGAGCTTATGTTGTCAGACTTGGAAGCAACAAGGATACAAGCAGCGACTGGAGACCTCGTGTGCTGTACACTGAGGTGATCTTCCCTTGTCGTGATGCTGAACCCCGGTTCATTCCGAACACAGCGATTACACAACACATAACACCTTGCCTCAGCAACCGTTACTACCACCGTGTACTCCTACACACACCAGACCCTTGAGGCGTACCACTAGGTTTGTACTGGAACACAATGAGTGAACACATGGAAGGTATTTAAAGGCCGTCGGGTTTTGTCATTTAATTACAAAGAATAGACTCTGACAAATAATAACATATTAACATACTCTATTAGGTCAATACACTTCCAATACCCATAGACCACTTGACCTCCGCGATCACCACCCACACTCGTAACTTCCGCCTAAGTCCCTAATACGGAATGATTACTACAACGCTCCACACCCGGTTAGTCTTACATTCAATACTCACATACTGCAGACTTAACTTGGTCACTAAGATCACAACAGGCTCTCGCATAGCTGTCTGCTATACTTCGCTGCTGCCACAAACGGAGATGCGGAGGCCTTCCCAGTTCCACTCCCACAATCAGACTGACTCCAGCCAACCATGGCCTCAATCATTTCACCACGCCTCTTGAGGAAGGTATAATCCGATTAACCTTATCCCTAGAGCGGTAACCTTGTTCCTAGAAGCCTGACGAAGAATAATTCCTCTTTCCCGGAATTATTAATTTGGCTAAACAGCTTCGGTCTTAATCCATTGACCTTTCTTAGATATGTGATCCATAGTCTGTCTACTTACATGTACTTCCAATCATCATTCGTTAAGTGTTGTAGTAATGATCCTCTAGCTAATAATTCCTACTAACTTGTGGATTACAACACCACTCCCCTCCTTAAACACGCATATGTCCCCATATGCATCATTGCAATGGTTCCATTAGTGCAAGGACCTGGAGGATGCACCCACCATATGTGTACAACTAAAAAATCATCCAATAAGTTCATCATACACACAATGAAATAAATTAAAATTTTCCCCGACATAACTCACAACACTTCTCCAACATATACACTATATTCACATCATAGCACAGGTAAAATAGTCTGTAATAATTTTTCCCATCTCCAACAATGCACATATACCTAAACTGCTGACATATAATTACATACAAACATAACCATAAAATTACATGGACCAGAATGCTGGCACTTAAACAGAAATGACACTAGTCATTAATATATACACAACACATATATATCTAAGGTTCTTCATCCTTAGTAATAAGTTAATTACAATTTAACATCTTGCCCTGTACTGTTGACATAAGGGCTTACAATAATCACACAATGTTTCACTGGCCTCCTCCACAATTGGCAGCATCACTTCTCTTGTCTTCGTGTCCCATGGTTGCTAGGTCATAGATCCTCCATGACCCAGACAAAACCCAGGCTGTCCAGCCTGGTGAATGTTGTCAATGTCCCATCGTTGCTCTGAGCTAACGTGATCCTGGCCTCCAGAGCAACGGAGATTCCTACCCCAGGGTCATGTTCCCTTGGGTCTGTGCTGACGTCTCGTTCCAGGGCACCAATCCCAGGACGTTGTAGATCCCTCACAGCTCTCTGGTCTAGGCCCATCCGCCCAGAGTGTGTCCACCTGTATTCACACCTTCCCGACCGCTGTACCTGCAAAATATTCCCTCGGAGCCCCCTGGCTCAATCCCATTATCACATAACCCCCTCGGCTCCTTACTCTCTCCCCGTATATAGCCTGAGCGCAGCTGCAAAACCATTGCAGCTGGCCCTTATCCCTGCTTTGATGTCAGGGGGCGAATTTCGCCTATAACGTCACGTTGGCTTCACTTCCTCCCCCTTTTTTTTTCTCTAGAATTACTGAGTGTAGCCTCATAGCTTCCCTTCTACTCTACCTGAAGCTCTGTGACATGATCCCGGGGGACCTTCTCAAGCCTAACACTCAGTAATGGTGCCGATGAGGTAATATACAGTATATACATACACATACATTATCACAATAAATACCTCATTAAAATAATTTCACAACTAATGTCACTAAAGCATCATACTGCCACTGGCTCGCTTCTAGCGAGATTCCTGTAACAACTTAATTAATGAGAAATTAGTATATCTACTTGGCTCTCCCACTGCAACCACCAACACCTGAAATTTTGAAATTCTACATTATAATCTTATCCATAAGACTTACCCACTCCGACTTAATTAATGAAAATTTTAATGAAAATAATGAATTTTTATTAGTCTTTTATGAGTCTTGCTAGAGATATCGACTTGACTCGCCTACTGCAGCCACCAACTCTGCAATTATCCACATTTCATCTTATCCATAAGACTTACTTACTCCGACACACCATTACCACTGGTCATCCCAACCACTGATGACCTCAATATAACGCCACACATCCCTACAACCACTTCCTGCGTCCTAACGCACCGACCTTGCTACGCCAATACTCACCTTACCGACCACTACCTGGCGCCCCTGCGCCACCATATACTCCACAACACCACACTCCATACCAGGCGTCCAAACGCCACTACACTACACCACCCAATGGCGTCCCCAACGCCCTCAACGCAACACACGGCGTCCCCAACGCCCTCAACACAACACACGGCGTCCCCAACGCCCTCAACACAACACACGGCGTCCCCAACGCCCTCAACACAACACACGGCGTCCCCACGCCCTCAACACAACACAGCGTCCCCAACGCCCTCAACACAACACACACGGCGTCCCCCAACACCATTACCACCACAGGCATATGCCTTGCGCCAGAGCGCATCAAAACACCGCGAGACGTCACCACCAATAACACCACCAATAAGTAACCAGACGCCACACACACTCCCTTTTCTCTCGAAATCCATTAATTACCTGACCAACACTCGTCAGGCATAATTTCTTGTGTAGTGGCCACCCGCCACACACTACCACCTGCGTTAACATACTTCAACGCTAATGTCTACAATACACCCGGTGTTACAACAACCAGTTATGCTACACCTTGGCGCTACAATGCCAACAATGTCATGCACTATACTACATCCATGATATCCACAGTGAAAACATGCACATTTCACTACAGTAAATACTATGCATTACGCTGGCGTCTAATAAGCCACTACACATGCATTACACTACACACCACATGCATTACACTACACACCCCGGCGTACAAACGCCAATACACAACCATGCACTACACCCGGCGCCACACACCCCCACCAACGGGACACGCTCCCCGTGTCCCACGGTAACACTCTCCATAATGCTACCTGCACCCACAAAAAAATCTCCATGGCCCTCTCCAGGGTACAGTAGACGGCGAACCCCAGACGTCAAATTACGCGTCGCTCGCTATGCCAAGGCGTCCATAATTCACTGCGCCTATTTTCTGTATCTACACCTGACAACGCCGGAACTCGCACAGTACTTTAGGTAATATTTCATTATCCTTAAAATATTCGATTTACACGTTACATGAAATTTAATTAACTTTAAATTACGTAGTTTACACGATTAATTTCACCTTAGCAACGGTTTCTCACTATTTCCGCCTTACCAACGATATAAAACAAGCTCCAAGGTGCGGCTCGCTTGGCCCACCCATCGCTTGGCCCGCACATGGCCGCACATGGCCTACGCTGGCCCACATTCACCCGCGCTAGTTTACCTCGCCACGCTGTATAATCCGCACTGCGAACACTGTATAATCCACACTACGAACACTGTATAATCCGCACTACGAACACTGCACTTGTTTTGAATCCCGATGCTTCAGTGGTCCAGACTTGCCTCTTAGCCGTCTCTCGTTGCGGGAATCTGGAAAGAAAGAAATAAACCCCACATGTGCCCCACAATTACCTAGTCCCTTTAATTAACTAACTCCTCTGCCCTGGTCTCACCTGACCCTTCTTTCCTCCGTCTAGTAACCCCCATTCTCACCACAACCCGACGTCTACCATTTCCCGAACATTCCCTCACCAACTAAACCAGAACCACACTTCCTTCATCTCGCACAGTGTTCCAAACCTGTTTGCGCTGCCACCAAATATGTCGCCTACCAATTCCCTAACATTCCCTCACCAACCAAACCAGGAACACTATGAAGGGACATATCGAAGGTATTTAAAGGCCGTCGGGTTTTGTCATTTAATTACAAAGAATAGACTCTGACAAATAATAATATATTAACATACTCTATTAGGTCAATACACTTCCAATACCCATAGACCACTTGACCTCCGCGATCACCACACACACACTCGTAACTTCCGCCTAAGTCCCTAATACGGAATGATTACTACAACGCTCCACACCCGGTTAGTCTTACATTCAATACTCACATACTGCAGACTTAACTTGGTCACTAAGATCACAACAGGCTCTCGCATAGCTGTCTGCTATACTTCGCTGCTGCCACAAACGGAGATGCGGAGGCCTTCCCAGTTCCACTCCCACAATCAGACTGACTCCAGCCAACCATGGCCTCAATCATTTCACCACGCCTCTTGAGGAAGGTATAATCCGATTAACCTTATCCCTAGAGCGGTAACCTTGTTCCTAGAAGCCTGACGAAGAATAATTCCTCTTTCCCGGAATTATTAATTTGGCTAAACAGCTTCGGTCTTAATCCATTGACCTTTCTTAGATATGTGATCCATAGTCTGTCTACTTACATGTACTTCCAATCATCATTCGTTAAGTGTTGTAGTAATGATCCTCTAGCTAATAATTCCTACTAACTTGTGGATTACAACACCCTCCCCTCCTCCTCCCCTGGTTATGGGGAACATGTCCTCGTGGTACACACACACACATGAGCCCTGCGCCAGTACGCTCATCAAGGTTACAAACACACACACACTAAAGTTAATGCCACTTCATGGGTATGAAATGGGTATATGACAGTTTCTAGCAGTTATTATGTCTAAATATTTTACATATACACAAGTTTTCTTATATATATATATATATATATATATATATATATATATATATATATATATATATATATATATATATATATATATATATATATATATATATATATATATATATATATATAAATAAACATACACATACCAAATATACTCAGGAATAAGAGACTCTCCTACATAAGCTCTAGAGCTCCAGCATACTCGCTGACTGATACAGTCTTGCAATACGCTGGTAACATCTGATATATTTCAGAATACTTCCAGGTAACTCCCTCAGTGGGGGAAGATAGTGTAAATATCCTTGGCCAGCTGGTCCATTAACAATGGTTGCATACAAACGTTATCATCTATTATAGGACGAGCGGTATGCTTATGTTCAAAGGCTCTTATATGATAATGCGTGATTAGATCTGAGTTACCCAAGCTCTCGCGTCTGTATACATTACTAATATGGTGATCGAGGCAATTTTGTGAATAACAAACACTACATATTAAGCACTATTCCATGATGG
>NC_091202.1:15862971-15875282 GCF_040958095.1 Procambarus clarkii | reverse complement strand
ACATAGACGAAATGCTCACACCAAATAGTAACAGAACGAGGGGACATGGATGGAAGCTTGAAACTCAGATGAGTCACAGAGATGTTAGGAAGTTTTCTTTTAGCGTGAGAGTAGTGGGAAAATAAATGCACTTCAGGAACAGGTTGTGGAAGCAAATACTATTCATAATTTTAAAACCAGGTATGATAGGGAAATGGGACAGGAGTCATTGCTGTAAACAACCGATGCTCGAAAGGCGGGATCCAAGAGTCAATGCTCGATCCTGCAGACACAACTAGGTGAGTACAACTAGGTGAATACACACACACACACACACACACACACACACACACACACACACACACACACACACACACACAGTGGTGTGTGAGTGGCTAGTGAAAGCTAGTGGAGCATCTGGAGCGAAGGAACTTTGTAACACAGCATCAACATGGGTTCAGGGATGGCAGGTCCTGCCTCACAGGGTTACTTGAATTCTACGACCAGGCAACAAAAATAAGGCAAGAAAGAGAAGGGTGGGCAGACTGCATATTTTTGGATTGTCAGAAAGCCTTTGATACAGTGCCACACAAGAGGCTAGTGAAAAAGCTGGCGATGCAGGCTGGAGTGAAAGGGAAGGTACTCCATTGGATAAAGGAGTACCTAAGCAACAGGAGACAACAGGACTTTGTGAGATGGTGAGGTCTCAGATTGGCGAGACATTACAAGTGGAGTCCCGCAGGGGTCACTTCTTGGACCTATACTGTTTCTGGTATATGTAAATGATCTCCCAGAGGGTATAGATTCGTTCCTCTCAATGTTTGCCGATGGTGCAAAAATTATGAGGATGATTGAAACAAAGGATGATAGTAGGAGGCTACAAGATGACCTAGAAAGACTGAGTGAATGGTCCAACAAATGGCTGTTAAAGTTCAATCCGAGTAAATGCAAAGTAATGAAACTTGGCAGTGGAAACAGGAGACCAGACACAGGATACCGAATAGGAGATGTAGTACTTAATGAAACAGACAAAGAGAAAGATCTAGGAGTTGATATCACACCAAACCTGTCTTCTGAAGCCCACATAAAAAGAATAACGTCTGCGGCATATGCGAGGCTGGCTAACATCAGAACAGCGTTCAGGAACCTGTGTAAGGAATCATTCAGAATCTTGTACACCACATATGTAAGACCAATCCTGGAGTATGCGGCCCCAGCATGGAGCCCGTACCTTGTCAAGCACAAGACGAAGGTGGAAAAAGTCCAAAGGTATGCTACTAGACTAGTCCCAGATCTAAGAGGCATGAGTTATGAGGAAAGGCTGCGGGAAATGCACCTTACGACACTAGAAGACAGAAGAGTAAGGGGGGACATAATCACAACCTACAAAATCCTCAGGGAATCGACCGGGTAAACAAGGATAAACTATTCAACACTGGTGGGACGCGAACAAGGGGACACAGGTGGAAACTGAGTATCCACATGAGTCACTGGGACGTAAGAAGGAACTTTTTCAGTGTCAGAGTAGTTAACGGATGGAATGCAGTGATGTGGTGGAGGCTGACTCCATACACAGTTATAAATGTAGATATTATAGAGCCCAATAGGCTCAGGAACCTGTACACCAGTTGATTGACAGTTGAGAGGCGGGACCAAAGAGCCAAATCTCAACCCTCGCAAGCACAAATAGGTGAGTACAAATAGGTGAGTACACACACGTGTGTAACAGGTGAACTGCCAGAAATTTGGAAGGCGGCAAACGTAGTCCCGATATACAAGAAGGGGGATAGACAGGAGGTACTGAACTACAGGCCAGTGTTCCTAACTTGCTTACCATGCAAGCTAATGGAGAAAATTGTGCGAAAAAAGCAAGTCGAACACCTGGAGCGAAGGAACTTTGTGTCACAACACAAACATGGTTTCAGGAATGGCAAGTCCTGCCTCACAGGATTAATTGAGTTCTACGATCAGGCAACAAGAATCAGACAAGAAAGAGAAGGGTGGGCAGACTGCTTATATTTGGATTGCCAGAAAGTCTTTGACACAGTGCACACCAGAGACTAGTAAGAAAGCTGGAGATGCAGGCAGGAGTGAAAGGGAAAGTACTTCATTGGATAAGGGAGTACCTAAGCAACAGAAGGCAGCGAGTCACTGTGCAGGGTGATGTCTCAGATTGGCGAGACGTCACCAGTGGGGTCCCGCAGGGTTCAGTCCTTGGACCCATACTGTTTCTTATATATGTAAGTGATATTCCAGATGGTATAGAATCATTCCTCTCATTGTTTGCTGATGATGTAAAAATTATGAGGAGGATTAAGACGGAAGAAGACAGTATGAGACTACAAGATGACCTAGACAGACTGCATGAATGGTCCAACAAATGGCTAATAAAGTTCAACCCGAGTAAATGCAAAGTAATGAAGCTTGGCAGTGGAAATAGGAGGCCAGACACAGGATACAGAATAGGAGATGAAGTACTTAATGAAACAGACAAAGAGAAAAATCTAGGAGTTGATATCACACCAACTCTGTCTCCTGAAGCCCACATCAAAAGAATAACATCTGCGGCGTATGCGAGGCTGGCTAACATCAGAACTGCCTTCAGGAACCTGTGCAGGAATCATTCAGGACCTTGTATACCACATATGTAAGACCAACTCTGTAGTATGCGGCCCCAGCATGGAGCCCGTACCTTGTCAAGCACAAGACGAAGCTGAAAAAAGTTCAGATATGCAACTAGGCTAGTCTCAGGACTAAGAGGCATGAGTTACGAAGAAAGGCTGCTGGAAATGCACCTCACGACACTTGAAGACAGAAGAGTAAGGGGGAGACATGATCACTACCTACAAAATTCTCAGAGGAATTGACAGGGTAGATAAAGATAAACTGTTTAACACAGGGGGTACGCGAACAAGGAGACACAGGTGGAAACTGAGTACCCAAATGAGCCACAGGAACGTTAGAAAGAACTTTTTCAGTGTCAGTGTAGTTAACAGATGGGATGCATTATGCAGTGATGTGGTGGAGGCTGACTCCATACACAGTTTCAAATGTAGATATGATAGAGCCCAGTAAGCACAATTAGGTGAGTACAATTAGGTGAGTACATGGAGGCGACTTCACAACGTATTTTAGTGGCCGCCTGTAGAAGGTGGACGTACTCCCTTACATTTATGGGACTCATTTGCGCTGGCCTTCTCCAGGATAAGTCATCGCCTCACAATTAAGGATCGAGCGTTCGATCCCTGCGACAGGAAAAAAGCGTTTGGGTAACGTTTCCTGTCACCTGATGTTTCTGTTGACCTAGCAGTAAAGAGGTACTAGGGAGTTAGACAGCTTTTATGAGTAACACGCTGAGGATAATCAGTAGTTGTCGTATGATAAAAGTAGATAGTTGGTCATAACATTAGACAACCGGCCATTAGAAAGCCGGGATTCAAGAGCTAAAACCTCAATCCTGCAGGCACAAATAAGTGAATAGAAATAGGGGAATACACACAGATTCAGACACGCATATTCTCACATCCCAGAATGTACTTTATGCACCTACAACTTACCCTAATTTATCGGAACCAGTAAATCCAGACGAATAAAATGTATCCATGAATTACGGTCATAGATATATGAAACAGTTCCTGGTGCTCGGCTCAGGTGTGGAGTAGACAAGGCGGAATTAACGGAGGCATTTATTAACTTTTTTTCTATCTTGTGTGTACTATGATCTTACCTTCCCAGCTCAGCGTCTAGACGTCAAGCTGGTGTAGGAACACACACACACACACACACACACACACACACACGCACACACACGCACACACACACACACACACACACACACACACACACACACACACACACACACACACACACACACACACACACACACACACACACACACACACACACACACACACACACACACACACACACACACACACACACACACACACACACACACACACACATTCGCCTATTCTGCAGCACATATCAAGCGGATAACATCAGCGGCATATGCCAGGCTGGCCAACATACGAACGGCATTCAGAAACTTGTGTAAAGAATCATTCAGAACTTTGTATACCACATATGTCAGGCCAATCCTGGAGTATGCAGCCCCAGCATGGAGTCCATATCTAGTCAAGGATAAGACTAAACTGGAAAAGGTTCAAAGGTTTGCCACCAGACTAGTACCCGAGCTGAGAGGTATGAGCTACGAGGAGAGACTACGGGAATTAAACCTCACTTCGCTGGAAGACAGAAGAGTTAGGGGGGACATGATCACCACATTCAAGATTCTGAAGGGGATTGATAGGGTAGATAAAGACAGTCTATTTAACACAAGGGGAACGCGCACAAGGGGACACAGGTGGAAACTGAGTGCCCAAATGAGCCACAGAGATATTAGAAAGAACTTTTTTAGTGTCAGAGTGGTTGACAAATGGAATGCATTAGGGGGTGATGTGGTGGAGGCTCACTCCATACACAGTTTCAAGTGTAGATATGACAGAGCCCGATAGGCTCAGGAATCTGTACACCTGTTGATTGACGGTTGAGAGGCGGGACCAAAGAGCCAGAGCTCAACCCCCGCAAACACAACTAGGTGAGTACAACTAGGTGAGTACACACACACACACACGCACACACACACGCACGCACACACACACACACACACACACACACACACACACACACACACACACACACACACACACACACACACACACACACACACACACACACACACACACACACACACACACACACACACACATGTGTGGTTTAATTGAATCGATTCTCCGTTGAGCAGACATGTCAGCATCTGTTTTGAGGTACCCTCTTGAGGGGACGTGTTTGAGATAGCCCTTGAGGGGACGTGTTTGAGATAGCCCTTGAGGGGACGTGTTTGAGATAGCCCTTGAGGGGACGTGTTTGAGATAGCCCTTGAGGGGACGTGTTTGAGATAGCCCTTGAGGGGACGTGTTTGAGATAGCCCTTGAGGGGACGTGTTTGAGATAGCCCTTGAGGGGACGTGTTTGAGATAGCCCTTGAGGGGACGTGATAAGAGGAATCATGCTGAATGAAACAAAGAGTTCGTGGAAAATACTTCGTTATATACCTGCTACAAAAATAGCACTTTGTTGGAAAATATGTCACAGTTGCTACAGCAAGACACACTACACGTTGACACCACCACGCCTGTGTCTGGGGGAGTCAGTGCTCTAAACTCTGTCTATATATATATATATATATATATATATATATATATATATATATATATATATATATATATATATATATATATATATATATATATATATATATATATATATAGATATATATATATATATAGATATATATATATATATATATATATATATATATATATATATATATATATATATATATATATATATATATATATATATATATATATATATGTCGTACCTAGTAGCCAGAACGCACTTCTCAGCCTACTATGCAAGGCCCAATTTGCCTAATAAGTCAAGTTTTCATGAATTAATTGTTTTTCGACTACCTAACCTACGTAACCTAACCTAACCTAACCTTTTCGGCTACCTAACCGAACCTAACCTATGAAGATAGGTTAGGTTAGGTTAGGTAGGGTTGGTTAGGTTCGGTCATATATCTACGTTAATTTTAACTCCAATAAAAAAAATTGACTTCATACATATAGAAATGGGTAGCTTTATCATTTCATGAGAAAAAAATTAGAGAAAATATATTAATTCAGGAATACTTGGCTTATTAGGCAAATCGGGCCTTGCACAGTAGGCCGAGAAGTGCATTCTGGCTACTTATATATATATATATATATATATATATATATATATATATATATATATATATATATATATATGTATATATATATATATATATATATATATATATATATATATATATATATATATATATATATATATATGTCGTACCTAGTAGCCAGAACTCACTTCTCAGCCTACTATTCAAGGCCCGATTTGCCTAATAAGCCAAGTTTTCCTGAATTAATATATTTACTATAATTTTTTTCTTATGAAATGATAAAGCAACCCTTTTCTCTATGTATGAGGTCAATTTTTTTTTATTGGAGTTAAAATTAACGTAGATATATGACCGAACCTAACCAACCCTACCTAACCTAACCTAACCTATATTTATAGGTAAGGTTAGGTTAGGTAGCCAAAAAAAGCTAGGTTAGGTTAGGTTAGGTAGGTTAGGTAGACGAAAAAACATTAATTCATGAAAACTTGGCTTATTAGGCAAATCGGGCCTTGAATAGTAGGCTGAGAAGTGCGTTCTGGCTATTAGGTACGACATATATATATATATATATATATATATGTATATATATATATATATATATATATATATATATATATATATATATATATATATATATATATATATATATATATATATATATATATATATATATATATATATATCGTACCTAATAGCCAGAACGTACTTTTCAGCCTACTATTCAAGGCCCGATTTGCCTAATAAGCGAAGTTTTCATGAATTAATGTTTTTTCGACTACCTAACCTACCTAACCTAACCTAACCTAACTTTTTCTGCTACCTAACCGAACCTAACCTATGAAGATAGGTTAGGTTAGGTTAGGTAGTGTTGGTTAGGTTCGGTCATATATCTACGTTAATTTTAACTCCATTAAAAAAAAATTGACCTCATACATAATGAAATGGGTAGCTTTATCATTTCGTAAGAAAAAAACTAGAGAAAACATATTAATTCATGAAAACTTGGCTTATTAGGCAAATCGGGCCTTGCATTGTAGGCTGATAAGTGCGTTCTGGCTACTAGGTACGACATATATATATATATATATATCGCACATTGAGGAGGATACCAACACAAAGTCACCTTTCACAGAGTTTCAGAATTTATGAGCTTATGTTGTCAGACTTCGAAGCAACAAGGATACAAGCAGCGACTGGAGACCTCGTGTGTTGTACACTGAGGTGATCTTCCCTCCCCTCCTCCTCCTCCCCTGGTTATGGGGAACATGTCCTCGTGGTAAACACACACACACGAGCCCTGCGCCAGTACGCTCATCAAGGTTACAAACACACACACACTAAAGTTAATGCCACATCATGGGTATGAAATGGGTATATGACAGTTTCTAGCAGTTATTATGTCTAAATATTTTACATATACACAAGTTTTCTTATATATATATATATATATATATATATATATATATATATATATATATATATATATATATATATATAAATATATATATATATATATATATATATATATATATATATATATATATATATATATATATATATATATTACAATGGGGGTTGGTTGGAGAAAATAACGTTTAACCAGCATTATTGAGAACCTACAAAATCCCGAGCGCTTTTAAGTCTTTTCTCCGAGGCTATCGGTTCCCATTCTACCTACAGGTAGTATCCTTCTTCACTATTTTAAACATACATATATAAATATATATATATATATAAATATATATATATATAAATATATATATATATATATATATATATATATATATATATATATATATATAACTTTAGAACACTTTCCCACCAGGAGACTCGAACCCTAGCCAGCACAGAAGCCTTCCAGCAACTGGCATAACAGGTACGCCTTAACCCGCTCCACCACCCGCTCAGACCCTTAAAAGAGATGGTAATTTCGGAGTATTTAAATACCCCAAAGATCAACACCTCCCAAGAGCACCAGAGCAAGTGAGGGGTCATTTATACGTTAATTTCATCAAGTCCCTGTTAATATGGGAAGACACAGTGTCTCTGCTTAAGGCACAACTCTCCTAAACACGAGAGTTAAGTATACAACTTTAGAACACTTTTCCTTTCCGAAATTACCATCTCTTTTAAGGGTCTGAGCGGGTGGTGGAGCGGGTTAAGGCGTACCTGTTATGCCAGTTGCTGGAAGGCTTCTGTGCTGGCTAGGGTTCGAGTCTCCTGGTGGGAAAGTGTTCTAAAGTTGTATACTTAACTCTCGTGTTTAGGAGAGTTGTGCCTTAAGCAGAGACACTGTGTCTTCCCATATTAACAGGGACTTGATGAAATTAACGTATAAATGACCCCTCACTTGCTCTGGTGCTCTTGGGAGGTGTTGATCTTTGGGGTATTTAAATACTCCGAAATTACCATCTCTTTTAAGGGTCTGAGCGGGTGGTGGAGCGGGTTAAGGCGTACCTGTTATGCCAGTTGCTGGAAGGCTTCTGTGCTGGCTAGGGTTCGAGTCTCCTGGTGGGAAAGTGTTCTAAAGTTGTATACTTAACTCTCGTGTTTAGGAGAGTTGTGCCTTAAGCAGAGACACTGTGTCTTCCCATATTAACAGGGACTTGATGAAATTAACGTATAAATGACCCCTCACTTGCTCTGGTGCTCTTGGGAGGTGTTGATCTTTGGGGTATTTAAATACTCCGAAATTACCATCTCTTTTAAGGGTCTGAGCGGGTGGTGGAGCGGGTTAAGGCGTACCTGTTATGCCAGTTGCTGGAAGGCTTCTGTGCTGGCTAGGGTTCGAGTCTCCTGGTGGGAAAGTGTTCTAAAGTTGTATACTTAACTCTCGTGTTTAGGAGAGTTGTGCCTTAAGCAGAGACACTGTGTCTTCCCATATTAACAGGGACTTGATGAAATTAACGTATAAATGACCCCTCACTTGCTCTGGTGCTCTTGGGAGGTGTTGATCTTTGGGGTATTTAAATACTCCGAAATTACCATCTCTTTTAAGGGTCTGAGCGGGTGGTGGAGCGGGTTAAGGCGTACCTGTTATGCCAGTTGCTGGAAGGCTTCTGTGCTGGCTAGGGTTCGAGTCTCCTGGTGGGAAAGTGTTCTAAAGTTGTATACTTAACTCTCGTGTTTAGGAGAGTTGTGCCTTAAGCAGAGACACTGTGTCTTCCCATATTAACAGGGACTTGATGAAATTAACGTATAAATGACCCCTCACTTGCTCTGGTGCTCTTGGGAGGTGTTGATCTTTGGGGTATTTAAATACTCCGAAATTACCATCTCTTTTAAGGGTCTGAGCGGGTGGTGGAGCGGGTTAAGGCATACCTGTTATGCCAGTTGCTGGAAGGCTTCTGTGCTGGCTAGGGTTCGAGTCTCCTGGTGGGAAAGTGTTCTAAAGTTGTATACTTAACTCTCGTGTTTAGGAGAGTTGTGCCTTAAGCAGAGACACTGTGTCTTCCCATATTAACAGGGACTTGATGAAATTAACGTATAAATGACCCCTCACTTGTTCTGGTGCTCTTGGGAGGTGTTGATCTTTGGGGTATTTAAATACTCCGAAATTACCATCTCTTTTAAGGGTCTGAGCAGGTGGTGGAGCGGGTTAAGGCGTACCTGTTATGCCAGTTGCTGGAAGGCTTCTGTGCTGGCTAGGGTTCGAGTCTCCTGGTGGGAAAGTGTTCTAAAGTTGTATACTTAACTCTCGTGTTTAGGAGAGTTGTGCCATATATATATATATATATATATATATATATATATATATATATATATATATATATATATATATATATATATATATATATATATATATATATATATATATATATATATATATATATATATATATATATATATATCAAATATAAATAAACATACACATACCAAATATACTCAGGAATAAGAGGCTCTCCTACTTAAGCTCCAGAGCTCCAGCATACTCGCTGACTGATACAATCTTGCAATACGCTGGTAACATCTGATATATTTCAGAATACTTCCAGGTAACTCCCTCAGTGGGGGAAGATAGTGTAAATATCCTTGGCCAGCTGGTCCATTAACAATGGTTGCATACAAACGTAATCATCTATTATAAAACGAGCGGTATGCTTATGTTCAAAGGCTCTTGTATGATAATGCGTGATTAGATCTGAGTTACCCAAGCTCTCGCGTCTGTATACATTACTAATATGGTGATCGAGGCAATTTTGTGAATAACAAACATTACATATTAAGCACTATTCCATGATGGGGGCGTTTAAATGTCGCAGAAATGTTACAGTTAAATGGTGAAATGTAATTTCTGAAACGTGACTACAGATACAATCACATATATAAAAATTTTGGTAATTTGAGCAAATAAAAGGCTTCAGGACCTTATTTCAAATGGAATAATTAGGCATACATGGAACCTTACCCTACAGTATTTCAGCTGTAAATTACATTATTCTTGTTGTTTTACCTCGCATGCTAATGCTTGTAAATTGCAACCTCTAGTGTGTATATATATATTTTTTTTTTCTAATATAGGAAGGGAGTACCACCTCTAGCTGGAAGAAGGGGGACCCATAGCCTCGGAGGAAACCACGCATAACGCATTAGAGGTAATATTTAGATCCCCTCCAATACAGTTTCTGTGTGCTTTTCTCCTACCACCCCCTTCCTTATAATATATATATATATATATATATATATATATATATATATATATATATATATATATATATATATATATATATATATATATTATTCACAAATAATATCAAATGTGGTTGCACGCGCCTGTGTTTGTTTTAACAATTATTTAACTGCACAATACAAAGTAAAGAAAGCCGAGAAATTATTAAATAATTCCACTCACACTGACGTATGTATACGTCAGTGTGAGTGGAATGACACCAGGTGATGAGTGTATGATACCAGGAGCACCTCATCACAGGAGGAGCACCTATAGTAACCATATGCTGGTGGGCATATATGAGTCAATACATCATTGTTGCCTTGTCTCTTACAACTAAATTCGCAATAGAATACCAATAAACCTAGTTTTCTATGTTGTGTATGACGCGTGCAGGGAACAGTGTAAAACGCCACTTTATACACTGATAAAGTCATGAATACACGTAAATAAAAAGTATAAGTGCTGTAATCATTAACCTCATGAATGATGCAACTCTTGATGGCGTTACAAACATGAGAGTTGTGATGTACTTAAACAAAATCTGATATAGAGCGTCACCAGTTAAATTATTGGTGGTTGCCGGAAGATGGGTTTTCAGGGGTGGTGGTGGTGCACTGACCTCACGTGACGTCACCTGTCCTGACCTCACCTGTCCTGACCTCACCTGTCCTGTCCTCACCTGCCTTGCCCTGCGCTGCCCTGGTCTGCTGAGTAACCCGGTCTGCTTTCGTCTTTCTTCAAATTTCTACTTTGCCGATTATGAGATTTTTAACCCATATCGCCCTATTTTCGCAGGGTAATTTGTGTTTAAGTTATGTAACTGTTTCGCTATCTATCGTATATTTTATGTGGTTTTTCCATCGAGTTTTATCTTTACTATTTGCGACTTTCCTTGTTTTGTTAACTTCATATTTGGCCAAATCTATTTTTGCCACGTAATTTTTAGCCATGTCAATTTTTGCCATTTCAATTTATTGCTTCATGTATTTTTTGTGCCACATTAATATTTTGCCACGGTTGTTTTCCCATCCGTGCCTTTTAGGCCTCTCCGGGTTTTTAATTTGTCCCAATTTTATAATTTCCTACTTTTGCCTTATCAATATTTTTACATTAGTATTTCTGCCATGTGTGTTGACACCTATGAATATCAATCTCCTTCACGGATACATACCTCTAGCTCTCGGGGGAATATACATACCTATGAATATCAATCTCCTTCCAGGATACAGACATGCCTATAGCTGTGAAGGAAACGTGACTGTAACTGAAGCTAGGATGGAGGTCTATAATGGGCACGTGTATAGTGATGGAGCATGCTAGTAGTAGTAACTAGGAAGCATATGCTAGTAACTGTATCAAGCAAAAGAATATGTCGTTATCGTAGATTATTTGTGCTTGTATCTAAGCCAGTGGACACAGCGTCCAAGAGTGGCGTTGTTCTTGCATATCGTGTTCACTGGGTAGCAAATATTCGTTAATGTAAGGGGTACGTACTGTGTGTGGTTCATCCCCCCCCCTCCCCCCCTCGCCCCAATGGGCAAACAACGTTGATGTAACATTAAGTTCATGTCCATTACATTGATTAAACATTGATCCAACGTCAATTAAACGTTAATCCGCCGTTTGTTAAACGTTAATCCGACGTTGAGGAAACGTTTGTTAAACGTTAATTCGACGTTGATAAAACGTTTGTTAAACTTAAATCCGACGATGATTAAATGTTTGTTAAACGTTAATCTGATATTGATTAAACTTCAATTATATGTCAATCTGTCGTTGATTAAACTAATCCTACCATTGATAGCCAATCAACACATCAGAAAATTTAACAACGATGACGTTATCGTGACTCATAATCCGACGTCGATTCAACGTTAAT
>NC_091202.1:15815471-15857971 GCF_040958095.1 Procambarus clarkii | reverse complement strand
AAAAGAGGTTTCGAAGATTTTCCTCCAATGAAAAACACAGTTTTTCAAAAAAAGCCTGGTTTTCCCGTCACAGACGGGACATCTACATAATATGTATATACAAACCCGCTCGGATGCGAATGGAACGTTGTGTGTAAATTTCAAAGCAATCGGTGAAGAACTTTCGGAGATTAGCGATTATGAACTACTGAACATTTTCATTTTTATAGATTAACTTACATATGAAAAAGATCAGATTTTGAATGCATAGTAAGTTATTATTTCTGAATGCATCTTTGGGGAGGATCACAGGTTGGACGAGCCTAACTAGACGACACGTTGCGTGCATCGTGCTGAAATAATTATTCATTCATAATCAGGCAGTTTAGCAGCTGATATAACGAGCATTTTGCCATTGTCTATGAAGACGGGCTGATGCTTGTTAATCCAGCCACCAAACTCGTATTTATAAATTAAAATCTCTGAATACGCGCTTCACAGCTGATGACGTTCTAGTTGTTTTCAGACCTTGTTCCGCAAGCCCGTCCTCAGACCAAGTCCATTCCATCCAGCAGTCGACTCCAAAGACGCATTCATCATTTTTAACATTCTGTTCATTCAAAACTGGATTTCTCAAATATAAATTAATATTATTATGAATTAGCATATTGTGCATATTTAGGCATTGGTTAGGTTAGGTGTTTAGGTTCCGTTGGCGATTATTTGTATTTGCAACCCGTCCTCGACTCAAGTCCATTACATTCAGCGGTCGACCCCACAGACGCATTCATAAATTTTAACATGCTGTTCATTCAAAACGGGAATTTTCTCAAGTATAAATTAATATTATAATATATTGGCATATTGTGTATATATAGGCATAGGATAGGTTAGGTCAGGTGTTTAGGTTATGTCAGGTGTTTAGGTTCTGTTGGCGATTATTTGTATTTGTAGTACGTGGGTGAAGCATTTATAGCGTTGCGATTCGAACAAAATTCGTCAGTGAAGCACTTGTTCCATATATGTTCGAACGTCAGCAGTTGTAAGTCGTGTGTAAACCGCTTTTCATTCATAAACAGGGGGTTTGGCGGGTGCATGGAATCACTTTTGGATCTTTGTTTGGAGGACGGGCTGCTTGGGGGACGGGAGCGGGTTTAACGAGCCTGGCCTGAGGACAGGTGGCGGTCAGTCAACGTTGTTTGCTTGATCGAGGTGATGTGAAGTGAGTTAGCTGTGTTTGTGTGTTATAAGCTCCCGTATTAATTAAAACCCAGTGGAATGTAACTGATTCCGTCCGACAGACTATAGTAGATCTGTGAGTGTGGTTACATTGTTTGCATATATATTTCGTAATTACTAATTAGCCATTAATGAAGGCGTTGTGTGCGTGCCACGTTTTAAGGAAATCACCGCACGTGTGTGTTAGGCCAGGCGCCCAGACTGACGTAAGCGCGCGGGAAGCATTCTTCCAAACGTACTCCGTAACTGCTTGATGGAACCATTACTTGGACGTCTCCTGAGTGAAAGGTTAGTGCTGAAGGTCAGTGTGTATTTGATGGTTCAGTCTCACGGTCAATGGATGCATTCGGTTTTGAGGTTTGGGAACTAGTTTGTTTTTATAGTGACTCGTGGATACCTGATCAACCAGGCTGTGATTCTTCCGTTAGGCTGCGAGCAGCTTAACAACCTGGTTGACCAGTCCAGCAACGAGGAGGCCTGGTCGAGGAGCGAGCCACGGGGACGGTGAGCCCAGAAATAATCGCAATGTAACCACAATTTAACCACAAGGTAACCACTTGGTAACCGTAAGGTAACAGCAATTTAACCGCAAGGTAACCACAAGATAACAGTAATTTAACAGCAAGGTAACCACAAGGTAACCACTTGGTAACAGCAATTTAACCGCAAGGTAACCACAAGATAACAGTAATTTAACAGCAAGGTAACCACAAGGTAACCACTTGGTAACCACAAGGTAACAGCAATTTAACCGCAAGGTAACCACAAGATAACAGTAATTTAACAGCAAGGTAACCACAAGGTAACTGCAAGGTAACCGCTTGGTAACCAGCAAAGTAACCGCTAAGGTAACTTCAAGGTAACCGCAAGATAATTTCAATGTAACTTCAAGGTAACCGCAAGGTAACCTCAAGGTAACTTCAAGGTAACTTCAAGGTAACTTCAAGGTAACCGCAAGGTAACCGCAAGGTAACCGCAAGGTAACAGTAAGGTAAGGTGTAATCCCCGCCTCACTGCTTCCTTCACAAGGTTCTGCATCGTTTATGTAGATTATTTTTTCTTCGGTTATAGTAAATGTCCTGACACTCGTATTGGTGTTTTTATTCATGTTTGTTTACTCATAAATTGTTGATTTTTTCTTAATACGATTTTGCTATTGTTAGCGTCATACAATTCTGACTCTTAACTTTTATTTCATTTTTCTTGAAGTGAATAGCAGCTGCAGGCAGGTGCGTCACAACGGTATTTTGTTGTCACGTGTTGTATTTTGCACATGTTGCACACGGCCACTAGCAGGGATCCCACGGGGTGTAGTTAGATGGGAGGTGAACAAGGTGAACACACAACTCGTCCTAAGACCAAGTCCATTCCATCCAGCGGTCGACCCCAAAGACGCATTCATCCGACTTAATTATTCATACTGTTCATTCATAATAGGAATTTTCTCAAACATGATTTAATATTGTTATATATTAGCATATTGTGCATATTTAGGCATTGGTTAAGTTAAGTTTAGGTTTTGTTGGCCTAACAGAACTATTTGTAGTACGTGGGTGAAGCATTTACAGCGTTGTGGTTCGAACAAGTCATAAAGTATTAATTTATATTTGAGAAAATTCCTGTTTTTAAGGAACTGCATGTAAAAATTTATGAATGCGTCTGTGGGATCGACCGCTGGATGTAATGGACGTGAGTCGAGGACGGGTTGTGTGAGTCGTGTGTAAACCGTTTTTCATACATAAACAGGGGGTTTGGCGGGTGCATGGAATGGACTTTGGTCTTTGTTTATGAGGACGGATGGGAGCACGAGGTGAGTGCTCCTGCCAACTCCAGCAAGCCCGCCTCTCACACACTCAGTAAATAGTGTGTTGAAGTGTTAACATGGCCACCAAGCTCAAGCTTGTTCAGCTTTTTATATTCTGCTAAATGTATTTACCGAAATCTATTTCACTTCCCATCGATTGATGGAGCCACAGTTCACATTGCTGTACCATTACTCCCGACTCGTGTGTGTACTCACCTAGTTGTACTCACCTAGTTGTGCTTGCGGGGGTTGAGCTCTGGCTCTTTGGTCCCGCCTCTCAACTGTCAATCAACAGGTCTACAGGTTCCTGAGCCTATTGGGCTCTATCATATCTACACTTGAAACTGTGTATGGAGTCAGCCTCCACCACATCACTTCCTAATGCATTCCATTTGTCAACCACTCTGACACTAAAAAAGTTCTTTCTAATATCTCTGTAGCTCATTTGGGCACTCAGTTTCCACCTGTGTCCCCTAGTGCGTGTGCCCCTTGTGTTAAACAGCCTGTCTTTATCAACCCTGTCAATTCCCTTGAGGATCTTGAATGTGGTGATCATGTCCCCCCTAACTGATGTGAGCATCAGGGGACAGGTCTGGCGTGATATCAACCCCCAGGTCTTTTTCTCTCTCGGACTCTTGAAGTATTTCATCTCCCAAGTGATACCTTGTATCTGGTCTCCTGCTTCCAACCCCTATCTTCATTACATTACATTTGCTTGGATTAAACTCTAACAGCCATTTGTTCGACCATTCCTGCAACTTGTCCAGGTCTTCTTCAAGCCTCAAGCTGTCCTCCTCTGTCTTAATCCTTCTCATAATTTTGGCGTCGTCAGCAAACATTGAGAGGAATGAGTCTATACCCTCTGGGAGAACATTTACGTATATCAGAAACAGGATAGGTCCAAGTACAGAGCCCTGTGGGACTCCACTGGTGACTTCACGCCAGTCTGAGGTCTCACCCCTCACTGTAACTCTCTGCTTCCTATTGTTTAGGTACTCCCTTATCCACTGGAGCGCCCTACCAGTTACTCCTGCCTGTTTCTCTAGCTTATGCATCAACCTTTTATGGGATACTGTGTCAAAGGCTTTCCGACAGTCCAAAAAAATGCAGTCCGCCCGCCCTTCTCTTTCTTGTTTAATCTTTGTCACCTGATCGTAGAATTCTATCAATCCTGTAAGGCAAGATTTACCCTCCCTGAACCCATGTTGATGGGTTGTCACGAAGTCTCTTCTCTCCAGATGTGTTACTAGGTTTTTTCTCACAATCTTCTCCATCACCTTGCATGGTATACAAGTTAAGGACACTGGCCTGTAGTTCAGTGCCTCTTGTCTGTCACTCTTTTTGTATATTGGTACTACATTAGCAGTCTTCCATATTTCTGGTAGGTCCCCCGTTTCCAGTGACCTACTATACACTATGGAGAGTGGTAGGCAAAGTGCTCCTGCACACTCTTTCAATACCCATGGTGAGATTCCATCCGGCCCAACAGCTTTTCTCATATCCAGCTCCAATAGGTGCTTCTTGACCTCATCTCTTGTAATTTCGAACCTATCCAAGGTCACCTGGTTTGCTGCCACCTCTTCTAGCGCCGCGACATCTCCCTGTTCTATTGTAAAGACCTCCTGGAACCTTTTGTTGAGTTCTTCACACACCTCTTTGTCATTCTCTGTGTACCTGTCCTCGCCCACCCTAAGTTTCATCACCTGTTCCTTCACTGTTGTCTTCCTCCTTATGTGACTGTGTAGTAGCTTGGGTTCGCTCTTGGCTTTATTAGCTATATCATTTTCATACCTTTTCTCAGCTGCTCTTCTCACACTAACATACTCGTTCCTGGTTCTCTGGTATCTCTCTCTACTTTCTGGTGTTCTGTTATTACGGAAGTTCCTCCATGCCCTTTTGTTCAGCTCCTTTGCTTTCATACATTCCTTATTAAACCACGGATTCTTCCTTTGCTTCTCTGTTTTTTTCCTGTCGGGCTGGGACAAACCTGCTTACAGCCTCCTGACATTTTTGGGTGACATAGTCCATCATGTCTTGTACGGACTTGGTTCCGAGTTCTGTGTCCCAATGTATATCCCATAGGAATTTATTCATTTCCTCATAGTTTCCCTTTCGGTACGCTAGCCCTTTGGTTCCCAGTTCTTTTTTGGGGGTGATAATTCCCAGCTCAACCAGGTACTCAAAGCTCAATACACTGTGATCACTCATTCCCAAGGGGGCTTCCAACTTAACTTCCCTTATATCCGACTCATTTAGGGTAAATATCAGATCAAGCAATTCTGGTTCATCCCCTCCTCTCATTCTTGTCGGTCCCTTACAAGGTGTGTGTGTGTGTGTGTGTGTGTGTGTGTTTGTTCACCTAGTTGTGTTTGCGGGGGTTGAGCTTTGCTCCTTCGGCCTGCTGTTCAACTGTCAACCAACTGTTTACTAACTTTTTTTTTCTCCACACACACACACACACACACACACACACACACACACACACACACACACACACACACACACACACACCAGGAAGCAGCCCGTGACAGCTGACTAACTCCAAGGTACCTATTTACTGCTAGGTAACGGGGAAATTCAGGGTGAAAGAAACTTTGCCTATTTGTTTCTGCCTGGTGCGGGAATCGAACCCGCGCCACAGAATTACGAGTCCTGCGCGCTATCCACCAGGCTACCAGGCCCCTGTGTGTGTGTGTGTACTCACCTAATTGTACTCGCCTAATTGTACTCGCCTAATTGTGCTTGCGGGGGTTGAGCTTTGGCTCTTTGGTCCCGCCTCTCAACCGTCAATCAAGTCGTGTACAGATTCCTGAGCCTACTGGGCTCTATCATATGTGTCTGTGCTCAGGATTGATGCTATTATTCTCATGCCATTGACACCGTCTGTCATTTTTATCGTCATTCAGCCTGTCAGTGCATGAAATTCAGCCAGTCACGAAATGTTTCCCGATATCCAGTATTGCACACATTCTTACGCGCACGCTTCCAATCTAACCTGTACTAATCGTTACTAGACAAAAATATAAATTCATCACGTGAGGTTTGAATATTTAAAAGGCATCTATCTTTGCACCTTTTTTACACTTGAGAAGTCTTATGTAAAACTTATACCTGTGCTTCAGAGACTAGTTTATATAATATCTCCCTTCTCGCCTTCCACATGCACAATAAACATAGACCAAAAATCATTATTTGATAGTTATTTTTTTTAATTTCAGGTCTATTAATGCCACCGTCACCACTGGATTTATTATGAGGATAATTTAGGCCTCGGGTTTTAATTATTTGGATTAAAACTGTACGGAATAAGATTCTGTGGTGGATTTTGTCGGCTCCAACAAGTTTGTCTGGTCTTTATTATATAAATGCAAAATGTTTTGCACTTATCAAGTATTGGTGTTGGAGAAGAAATTTTTATTTTCAATTTCGACGAAATTTTAATTTTAAATTTCGAAAGCAAATACTGACGCGGAAACAAAATAATATTTATATTCTACGTCTGCTTCATCATAAACCAAGGCGCTTTTCTTTGCTAATATAAGAACAATACAGCCTGGGAATTATTTTGTCTCTAATGTGACGCTGAAGTTCATTCTGGATTTGCTTTGTTGCTAATTTCAGCATGTTAAGAGTGGGATTGGTAATTATGTTTGTCGAGACGAACCATTCTCGTTACTCTTGCCCGTAACAACACAACAGTCTGCTCCATTCCAGTGATTACTGTTATAAGCAACGATGTGCGAGCGAGCGTTTGCTTCTATCAACGCAAGGCAACATATTATTCAGCACAGCGAAATCACAATAGCGGAATATATCCACGATGAGATCTTTCGGGGCAATGCAATGGGATTGAACTCGCGTTCCTGGGCGACCATGACATGAGATCTGCCCGCAGCTCGTTCTCGTATAACAAGCGTCAAATATGTAGTACTTACACCCTAATCAGACGCGTATGAACATATAGGTATACAATGATTAAGATGATTATTAGTCACAGTGCTGCTGTGTTTTATTTCACAAAATCGCTGAAATTCGAGGCTCGGGTCGATTGCGTTTGGATTGCGGTGCATTGAGTGTGAGGACAGGTTGATATCACTGGAGACTATGAGTATCGAAGGTACCATATTGCTGTTGTGGCTATCACTCGGTTATAATTGTCAACGTGGTTATCAATCACTGTGTTGCCAACTGGCATCCCTTTGACATTGCTGTCATTGTTGTGGCATTGTGGTTGTTAATGTCATGTTGATTATCTCTGGCACTGTTGCTCTACTGTGCCTGCTGCTGGGTGTTGCCCACACTACTTCCCTCGTCCAGGAACCATCAGTGAGATGAATTTTAATTGAAATCAATTGACTATGCTCCCCTTCCTCCCCCCCCCCCACATGTTGATTGTGTGGGCGGCCGTGGAGCATATGTGGTAGGACACTCGCCTGGCGTTTCGCAAGCGATTTCTCTTGGGTTCGATATCCTGGCCGGGGAGGATTTCCTGGGCGCCAATCCTTAACTCTAGCCTCTGTTTAACCCAACAGTAATTATAATGGGTACTGGTTAAACGATATGGCGAGGTCGTATTCCAGGGAACATAGGATTAAGGACCTGCACGAAACGCTATGCGTGCTGGTCGCTGTACAAGAATGTAAGAACTCTTGTATATGAATAAAAAAAAAAAAAAAAAATATATATATATATATATATATATATATATATATATATATATATATATATATATATATATATATATATATATATAACTGAAAACTCACACCCCAGAAGTGACTCGAACCCATACTCCCAGGAGCAACGCAACTGGTATGTACAAGACGCCTTAATCCACTTGACCATCACGACCGGACATAATGAGGTGATAGCCTAAGCTATTTGAACCACCCCACCGCCGGCACTCGGATAGTAATCTTGGGCATAGCATTTTACCAAATCACCTCATTCTTTGGGGCACACGTGAGGAACACAAATGCGAACAAGCCTGAATGGTCCCCAGGACAATATGCAACTGAAAACTCACACCCCAGAAGTGACTCGAACCCATACTCCCAGGAGCAACGCAACTTCAGTTTGAGTTTTCAGTTGCATATTGTCCTGGGGACCATTCAGGCTTGTTCGCATTTGTGTTCCTCACGTGTGCCCCAATGAATGAGGTGATTTGGTAAAATGCTATGCCCAAGATTACTATCCGAGTGCCGGCGGTGGGGTGGTTCAAATAGCTTAGGCTATCACCTCATTATGTCCGGTCGTGATGGTCAAGTGGATTAAGGCGTCTTGTACATACCAGTTGCGTTGCTCCTGGGAGTATGGGTTCGAGTCACTTCTGGGGTGTGAGTTTTCAGTTGCATATTGTCCTGGGGACCATTCAGGCTTGTTCGCATATATATATATATATATATATATATATATATATATATATAATATATATATATATATATATATATAATATATATATATCCCTCCTGTAGGCGGCAATGGCAGAGGTTACAGGCGCTCGAGAGCTGAAGCCTTACTATAGGCGATTGACGGAGTATTTTACACATACAGAATTCCTCCTAGTGAATTCTTCTTGGTCTACAGAATATAATGCTATTCTCAAAGAACAGAGTTTTTAATTATATTTATAGATCATATAGTTATTGTATTTGAAGACCTCATACCATTTAGCGAGAGTCATGTGTTTGTACACATTTGTGGTTGACGTGATGCCCACACACGTGTTCGTCGCGAGAGGAGCTAACGTTTGTTGATGTTTTGGACTGTTTCTGTGTATATAGTCAATATATGTGTATAAGGAGATAATTTCTTATGTGTATCTTGTAATTTCGGATATAAAACTGCGAGTGTACCTTATCATATCTGGGTGTTATCGTAGCTGAAATTCGCTTAAATTCACTTTATTATAATTATAAGCTGGGTATCGCCCATGTGTAGTGTAGGTGTCTCTGGTGGTGGTGGTGTTGTAGTGTAGGTGTCTCTGGTGGTGGTGGTGTAGTGTAGGTGTCTCTGGTGGTGGTGGTGTAGTGTAGGTGTCTCTGGTGGTGGTGGTGTAGTGTAGGTGTCTCTGGTGGTGGTGGTGTAGTGTAGGTGTCTCTGGTGGTGGTGGTGTAGTGTAGGTGTCTCTGATGGTGGTGGTGTAGTGTAGGTGTCTCTGATGGTGGTGGTGTAGTGTAGGTGTCTCTGGTGGTGGTGGTGTAGTGTAGGTGTCTCTGGTGGTGGTGGTGTAGTGTAGGTGTCTCTGGTGGTGGTGGTGTAGTGTAGGTGTCTCTGGTGGTGGTGGTGTAGTGTAGGTGTCTCTGGTGGTGGTGGTGTAGTGTAGGTGTCTCTGGTGGTGGTGGTGTAGTGTAGGTGTCTCTGGTGGTGGTGGTGTAGTGTAGGTGTCTCTGGTGGTGGTGTAGTGCAGGTGTCTCTGGTGGTGGTGGTGTAGTGTAGGTGTCTCTGGTAGTGGTGGTGTAGTGGAGGTGTCTCTGGTGGTGGTGTAGTGTAGGTGTCACTGGTGGTGATGGTGTAGTGTAGGTGTCACTGGTGGTGTAGTGTAGGTATCACTGGTGGTGGTGGTGTAGTGCAGGTGTCTCTGGTGGTGGTGGTGTAGTGTAGGTGTCTCTGGTGGTGGTGGTGTGGTGCAGGTGTCTCTGGTGGTGGTGGTGTAGTGCAGGTGTCTCTGGTGGTGGTGGTGGTGTAGTGTAGGTGTCTCTGGTGGTGGTGTAGTGTAGGTGTCTCTGGTGGTGGTGGTGTAGTGCAGGTGTCTCTGGTGGTGGTGGTGTAGTGCAGGTGTCACTGGTGGTGGTGGTGTAGTGTAGGTGTCTCTGGTGGTGGTGGTGTAGTGTAGGTGTCTCTCGTGGTGGTGGTGTAGTGTAGGTGTCTCAGGTGGTGGTGGTGTAGTGTAGGTGTCACTGGTGGTGGTGGTGTAGTGTAGGTGTCACTGGTGGTGGTGGTGTAGTGTGTCACTGGTGGTGGTGGTGCAGTGTAGGTGTCTCTGGTGGTGGTGGTGGTGTAGTGCAGGTGTCTCTGGTGGTGGTGGTGTAGTGCAGGTGTCTCTGGTGGTGGTGGTGTGGTGCAGGTGTCACTGGTGGTGGTGGTGTAGTGTAGGTGTCTCAGGTGGTGGTGGTGTAGTGCAGGTGTCACTGGTGGTGGTGGTGTAGTGTAGGTGTCACTGGTGGTGGTGGTGTAGTGTAGGTGTCACTGGTGGTGGTGGTGTAGTGCAGGTGTCTCTGGTGGTGGTGTAGTGTAGGTGTCTCTGGTGGTGGTGGTGGTGTAGTGCAGGTGTCACTGGTGGTGGTGGTGTAGTGTAGGTGTAACTGGTGGTAGTGGTGTAGTGTAGGTGTCACTGGTGGTGGTGGTGTAGTGCAGGTGTTTCTGGTGGTGGTGGTGTAGTGTAGGTGGCACTGGTGGTGGTGGTGTAGTGTAGGTGTCACTGGTGGTGGTGGTGTAGTGTAGGTGTCACTGGTGGTGGTGGTGTAGTGTAGGTGTCTCTGGTGGTGGTGGTGTAGTGTAGGTGTCTCTGGTGGTGGTGGTGGTGTAGTGCAGGTGTCACTGGTGGTGGTGGTGTAGTGTAGGTGTCACTGGTGGTGGAGGTGTAGTGTAGGTGTCACTGGTGGTACTGGTGTAGTGTAGGTGACTCTGGTGGTGGTGGTGTAGTGCAGGTGTTTCTGGTGGTGGTGGTGTAGTGTAGGTGGCACTGGTGGTGGTGGTGTAGTGTAGGTGTCACTGGTGGTGGTGGTGTAGTGTAGGTGTCACTGGTGGTGGTGGTGTAGTGTAGGTGTCACTGGTGGTGGTGTAGTGTAGGTGTCACTGGTGGTGGTGTAGTGTAGGTGTCACTGGTGGTGGTGTAGTGTAGGTGTCTCTGGTGGTGGTGTAGTGTAGGTGTCACTGGTGGTGGTGGTGTAGTTTAGGTGTCACTGGTGGTGGTGGTGTAGTTTAGGTGTCACTGGTGGTGGTGGTGTAGTGTAGGTGTCTCTAGTGGTGGTGGTGTAGTGTAGGTGTCTCTAGTGGTGGTGGTGTAGTGTAGGTGTCTCTGGTGGTGGTGGTGTAGTGTAGGTGTCACTGGTAGTGGTGGTGTAATGTAGGTGTCTCTGGTGGTGGTGGTGTAGTGTAGGTGTCTCTGGTGGTGGTGGTGGTGTAGTGTAGGTGTCTCTGGTGGTGGTGGTGTAGTGTAGGTGTCTCTGGTGGTGGTGGTGTTTTGTAGGTGTCTCTGGTGGTGGTGGTGTAGTGTAGGTGTCTCTGGTGGTGGTGGTGTAGTGTAGGTGTCTCTGGTGGTGGTGGTGTAGTGTAGGTGTCTCTGGTGGTGGTGGTGTAGTGTAGGTGTCTCTGGTGGTGGTGGTGTAGTGTAGGTGTCTCTGGTGGTGGTGGTGTAGTGTAGGTGTCTCTGGTGGTGGTGGTGTAGTGTAGGTGTCTCTGGTGGTGGTGGTGTAGTGTAGGTGTCTCTGGTGGTGGTGGTGTAGTGTAGGTGTCTCTGGTGGTGGTGGTGTAGTGTAGGTGTCTCTGGTGGTGGTGGTGTAGTGTAGGTGTCTCTGGTGGTGGTGGTGTAGTGTAGGTGTCTCTGGTGGTGGTGGTGTAGTGTAGGTGTCTCTGGTGGTGGTGGTGTAGTGTAGGTGTCTCTGGTGGTGGTGGTGTAGTGTAGGTGTCTCTGGTGGTGGTGGTGTAGTGTAGGTGTCTCTGGTGGTGGTGGTGTAGTGTAGGTGTCTCTGGTGGTGGTGGTGTAGTGTAGGTGTCTCTGGTGGTGGTGGTGTAGTGTAGGTGTCTCTGGTGGTGGTGGTGTAGTGTAGGTGTCTCTGGTGGTGGTGGTGTAGTGTAGGTGTCTCTGGTGGTGGTGGTGTAGTGTAGGTGTCTCTGGTGGTGGTGGTGTAGTGTAGGTGTCTCTGGTGGTGGTGGTGTAGTGTAGGTGTCTCTGGTGGTGGTGGTGGTGGTGTAGTGTAGGTGTCTCTGGTGGTGGTGGTGTAGTGTAGGTGGTGGTGTAGTGTAGGTGTCTCTGGTGGTGGTGTAGTGCAGGTGTCTCTGGTGGTGGTGGTGTAGTGTAGGTGTCTCTGGTGGTGGTGGTGTAGTGTAGGTGTCTCTGGTGGTGGTGTAGTGTAGGTGTCTCTGGTGGTGGTGTAGTGTAGGTGTCACTGGTGGTGATGGTGTAGTGTAGGTGTCTCTGGTGGTGGTGGTGTAGTGTAGGTGTCTCTGGTGGTGGTGTAGTGTAGGTGTCTCTGGTGGTGGTGGTGTAGTGTAGGTGTCTCTGGTGGTGGTGTAGTGTAGGTGTCTCTGGTGGTGGTGTAGTGTAGGTGTCTCTGGTGTGGTGGTGTAGTGTAGGTGTCTCTGGTGGTGGTGTAGTGTAGGTGTCACTGGTGGTGGTGGTGTAGTGTAGGTGTCACTGGTGGTGGTGGTGTAGTGTAGGTGTCACTGGTGGTGGTGGTGTAGTGTAGGTGTCACTGGTGGTGGTGGTGTAGTGTAGGTGTCACTGGTGGTGGTGGTGTAGTGTAGGTGTCACTGGTTGTGGTGGTGTAGTGCAGGTGTCTCTGGTGGTGGTGGTGTAGTGTAGGTGTCTCTGGTGGTGGTGGTGTGGTGCAGGTGTCGCTGGTGGTGGTGGTGTAGTGTAGGTGTCTCTGGTGGTGGTGGTGGTGTAGTGTAGGTGTCTCTGGTGGTGGTGTAGTGCAGGTGTCTCTGGTGGTGGTGGTGGTGTAGTGTAGGTGTCTCTGGTGGTGGTGTAGTGTAGGTGTCTCTGGTGGTGGTGTAGTGTAGGTGTCACTGGTGGTGATGGTGTAGTGTAGGTGTCTCTGGTGGTGGTGGTGGTGTAGTGCAGGTGTCACTGGTGGTGTAGTGCAGGTGTCACTGGTGGTGGTGGTGTAGTGTAGGTGTCTCTGGTGGTGGTGGTGTAGTGTAGGTGTCTCTCGTGGTGGTGGTGTAGTGCAGGTGTATCTGGTGGTGTAGTGTAGGTGTCTCAGGTGGTGGTGGTGTAGTGTAGGTGTCACTGGTGGTGGTAGTGTAGTGTAGGTGTCACTGGTGGTGGTGGTGCAGTGTAGGTGTCTCTGGTGGTGGTGGTGGTGTAGTGCAGGTGTCTCTGGTGGTGGTGGTGTGGTGCAGGTGTCACTGGTGGTGGTGGTGTAGTGTAGGTGTCTCAGGTGGTGGTGGTGTAGTGCAGGTGTCACTGGTGGTGGTAGTGTAGTGTAGGTGTCACTGGTGGTGGTGGTGTAGTGTAGGTGTCACTGGTGGTGATGGTGTAGTGCAGGTGTCACTGGTGGTGGTGTAGTGTAGGTGTCTCTGGTGGTGGCGGTGTAGTGTAGGTGTCACTGGTGGTAGTGGTGTAGTGTAGGTGTCACTGGTGGTGGTGGTGTAGTGCAGGTGTTTCTGGTGGTGAAGTGTAGGTGGCACTGGTGGTGGTGGTGTAGTGTAGGTGTCTCTGGTGGTAGTGGTGTAGTGTAGGTGTCTCTGGTGGTGGTGGTGTAGTGTAGGTGTCTCTGGTGGTGGTGGTGGTGTAGTGCAGGTGTCACTGGTGGTGGTGGTGTAGTGTAGGTGTCACTGGTGGTGGTGGTGTAGTGTAGGTGTCACTGGTGGTAGTGGTGTAGTGTAGGTGTCTCTGGTGGTGGTGGTGTAGTGCAGGTGTTTCTGGTGGTGGTGGTGTAGTGTAGGTGGCACTGGTGGTGGTGGTGTAGTGTAGGTGTCTCTGGTGGTGGTGGTGTAGTGTAGGTGTCTCTGGTGGTGGTGGTGTAGTGTAGGTGTCTCTGGTGGTGGTGGTGTAGTGTAGGTGTCTCTGGTGGTGGTGGTGTAGTGTAGGTGTCTCTGGTGGTGGTGGTGTAGTGTAGGTGTCTCTGGTGGTGGTGGTGGTGTAGTGTAGGTGTCTCTGGTGGTGGTGGTGTAGTGTAGGTGTCTCTGGTGGTGGTGGTGTAGTGTAGGTGTCTCTGGTGGTGGTGGTGTAGTGTAGGTGGTGGTGTAGTGTAGGTGTCACTGGTGGTGGTGTAGTGTAGGTGTCTCTGGTGGTGGTGTAGTGCAGGTGTCTCTGGTGGTGGTGGTGTAGTGTAGGTGTCTCTGGTGGTGGTGGTGTAGTGTAGGTGTCTCTGGTGGTGATGGTGTAGTGTAGGTGTCACTGGTGGTGGTGGTGTAGTGTAGGTGTCACTGGTGGTGGTGGTGTAGTGTAGGTGTCACTGGTGGTGGTGGTGTAGTGTAGGTGTCACTGGTGGTGGTGGTGTAGTGCAGGTGTCTCTGGTGGTGGTGGTGTAGTGTAGGTGTCACTGGTGGTGGTGGTGTAGTGCAAGTGTCTCTGGTGGTGGTGGTGTAGTGTAGGTGTCTCTGGTGGTGGTGGTGTGGTGCTGGTGTCTCTGGTGGTGTAGTGTAGGTGTCTCTGGTGGTGGTGGTGTAGTGTAGGTGTCTCTGGTGGTGGTGGTGTAGTGCAGGTGTCTCTGGTGGTGGTGGTGGTGTAGTGTAGGTGTCTCTGGTGGTGGTGTAGTGTAGGTGTCTCTGGGAGTGGTGGTGTCGTGTAGGTGTCTCTGGTGGTGGTGGTGGTGTAGTGCAGGTGTCACTGGTGGTGGTGGTGTAGTGTAGGTGTCTCTGGTGGTGGTGGTGTAGTGTAGGTGTCTCTGGTGGTGGTGGTGTAGTGTAGGTGTCATCTGGTGTGGTGTAGTGTAGGTGTCTCATGGTGGTGGTGGTGTAGTGTAGGTGTCACTGGTGGTGGTGGTGTAGTGTAGGTGTCACTGGTGGTGGTGGTGTCAGTGTAGGTGTCTCTGGTGGTGGTGGTGTAGTGCTAGGTGTCTCTGGTGGTGGTGGTGTAGTGCAGGTGTCTCTGGTGGGTGGTGGTGTAGTGTAGGTGTCACTGGTGGTGGTGGTGTAGTGTAGGTGTCACTGGTGGTGGTAGTGTAGTGTAGGTGTCACTGGTGGTGGTGGTGTAGTGTAGGTGTCACTGGTGGTGGTGGTGTAGTGCAGGTGTCATCTGGTGGTGGTGTAGTGTAGGTGTCTCTGGTGGTGGTGGTGTAGTGTAGGTGTCACTGGTGGTGGTGGTGTAGTGTAGGTGTCACTGGTGGTGGTGGTGTAGTGCAGGTGTCTCTGGTGGTGTAGTGTAGGTGGCACTGGTGGTGGTGGTGTAGTGTAGGTGTCTCTGGTGGTAGTGGTGTAGTGTAGGTGTCTCTGGTGGTGGTGGTGTAGTGTAGGTGTCTCTGGTGGTGGTGGTGGTGTAGTGCAGGTGTCACTGGTGGTGGTGGTGTAGTGTAGGTGTCACTGGTGGTGGTGGTGTAGTGTAGGTGTCACTGGTGGTAGTGGTGTAGTGTAGGTGTCTCTGGTGGTGGTGGTGTAGTGCAGGTGTTTCTGGTGGTGGTGGTGTAGTGTAGGTGGCACTGGTGGTGGTGGTGTAGTGTAGGTGTCTCTGGTGGTGGTGGTGTAGTGTAGGTGTCTCTGGTGGTGGTGGTGTAGTGTAGGTGTCTCTGGTGGTGGTGGTGTAGTGTAGGTGTCTCTGGTGGTGGTGGTGTAGTGTAGGTGTCTCTGGTGGTGGTGGTGTAGTGTAGGTGTCTCTGGTGGTGGTGGTGTAGTGTAGGTGTCTCTGGTGGTGGTGGTGTAGTGTAGGTGTCTCTGGTGGTGGTGGTGTAGTGTAGGTGTCTCTGGTGGTGGTGGTGTAGTGTAGGTGTCTCTGGTGGTGGTGGTGTAGTGTAGGTGTCTCTGGTGGTGGTGGTGTAGTGTAGGTGTCTCTGGTGGTGGTGGTGTAGTGTAGGTGTCTCTGGTGGTGGTGGTGTAGTGTAGGTGTCTCTGGTGGTGGTGGTGTAGTGTAGGTGTCACTGGTGGTGGTGGTGTAGTGTAGGTGTCACTGGTGGTGGTGGTGTAGTGTAGGTGTCTCTGGTGGTGGTGGTGTAGTGCAGGTGTCTCTGGTGGTGGTGGTGTAGTGCAGGTGTCTCTGGTGGTGGTGGTGTAGTGTAGGTGTCTCTGGTGGTGGTGGTGTAGTGTAGGTGTCTCTGGTGGTGGTGGTGGTGTAGTGCAGGTGTCTCTGGTGGTGGTGGTGTAGTGTAGGTGTCTCTGGTGGTGGTGTAGTGTAGGTGTCTCTGGTGGTGGTGGTGTAGTGCAGGTGTCTCTGGTGGTGGTGGTGTAGTGTAGGTGTCTCTGGTGGTGGTGGTGTAGTGTAGGTGTCTCTGGTGGTGGTGTAGTGTAGGTGTCTCTGGTGGTGGTGTAGTGTAGGTGTCACTGGTGGTGGTGGTGTAGTGTAGGTGTCACTGGTGGTGGTGGTGTAGTGTAGGTGTCACTGGTGGTGGTGGTGTAGTGTAGGTGTCTCTGGTGGTGGTGGTGTAGTGTAGGTGTCATCTGGTGGTGGTGGTGTAGTGTAGGTGTCTCTGGTGGTGGTGGTGTAGTGTAGGTGTCTCTGGTGGTGGTGTAGTGTAGGTGTCTCTGGTGGTGGTGGTGTAGTGTAGGTGTCACTGGTGGTGGTGGTGTAGTGTAGGTGTCTCTGGTGGTGGTGGTGTAGTGTAGGTGTCACTGGTGGTGGTGGTGTAGTGTAGGTGTCACTGGTGGTGGTGGTGTAGTGTAGGTGTCACTGGTGGTGGTGGTGTAGTGTAGGTGTCACTGGTGGTGGTGGTGTAGTGTAGGTGTCACTGGTTGTGGTGGTGTAGTGCAGGTGTCTCTGGTGGTGGTGGTGTAGTGTAGGTGTCTCTGGTGGTGGTGGTGTGGTGCAGGTGTCGCTGGTGGTGGTGGTGTAGTGTAGGTGTCTCTGGTGGTGGTGGTGTAGTGTAGGTGTCTCTGGTGGTGGTGTAGTGCAGGTGTCTCTGGTGGTGGTGGTGGTGTAGTGTAGGTGTCTCTGGTGGTGGTGTAGTGTAGGTGTCTCTGGTGGTGGTGTGTAGTGTAGGTGTCACTGGTGGTGTGGTGTAGTGTAGGTGTCTCTGGTGGTGGTGGTGTAGTGTAGGTGTCTCTGGTGGTGGTGGTGTAGTGTAGGTGTCTCTGGTGGTGGTGGTGTAGTGTAGGTGTCTCTGGTGGTGGTGTAGTGCAGGTGTCTCTGGTGGTGGTGGTGGTGTAGTGTAGGTGTCTCTGGTGGTGGTGGTGTAGTGTAGGTGTCTCTGGTAGGTGGTGGTGTAGTGTAGGTGTCACTGGTGGTGGTGGTGTAGTGCAGGTGTCACTGGTGGTGTAGTGTGAGGTGTCACTGGTGGTGGTGGTGTAGTGTAGGTGTCACTGGTGGTGGTGGTGTAGTGTAGGTGTCACTGGTGGTGGTGGTGTAGTGTCAGGTGTCATCTGGTGGTGGTGGTGTAGTGTAGGTGTCACTGGTGGTGGTGGTGTAGTGTAGGTGTCACTGGTGGTGGTGTGTAGTGTAGGTGTCACTGGTGGTGGTGGTGTAGTGTAGGTGTCTCTGGTGGTGGTGGTGTAGTGTAGGTGTCTCTGGTGGTGGTGGTGTAGTGTAGGTGTCACTGGTGGTGGTGGTGTAGTGCAGGTGTCACTGGTGGTGGTGGTGTAGTGTAGGTGTCTCTGGTGGTGGTGGTGTAGTGTAGGTGTCACTGGTGGTGGTGGTGTAGTGTAGGTGTCACTGGTGGTGGTGGTGTAGTGTAGGTGTCACTGGTGGTGGTGGTGTAGTGTAGGTGTCTCTGGTGGTGGTGTAGTGTAGGTGTCATCTGGTGGTGGTGGTGTAGTGTAGGTGTCACTGGTGGTGGTGGTGTAGTGTAGGTGTCACTGGTGGTGGTGGTGTAGTGCAGGTGTCTTCTGGTGGTGGTGTAGTGTAGGTGTCACTGGTGGTGGTGGTGTAGTGTAGGTGTCTCTGGTGGTAGGTGGTGTAGTGTAGGTGTCTCTGGTGGTGGTGGTGTAGTGTAGGTGTCATCTGGTGGTGGTGGTGTAGTGCAGGTGTCACTGGTGGTGGTGGTGTAGTGTAGGTGTCACTGGTGGTGGTGGTGTAGTGTAGGTGTCACTGGTGGTGGTGGTGTAGTGTAGGTGTCTCTGGTGGTGGTGGTGTAGTGTAGGTGTCTCTGGTGGTGGTGGTGTAGTGTAGGTGTCACTGGTGGTGGTGGTGTAGTGTAGGTGTCTCTGGTGGTGGTGGTGTAGTGTAGGTGTCTCTGGTGGTGGTGGTGTAGTGTAGGTGTCCTCTGGTGGTGGTGGTGTAGTGTAGGTGTCTCTGGTGGTGGTGGTGTAGTGTAGGTGTCTCTGGTGGTGGTGGTGTAGTGTAGGTGTCTCTGGTGGTGGTGGTGTAGTGTAGGTGTCTCTGGTGGTGGTGGTGTAGTGTAGGTGTCTCTGGTGGTGGTGGTGTAGTGTAGGTGTCACTGGTGGTGGTGGTGTAGTGTAGGTGTCTCTGGTGGTGGTGGTGTAGTGTAGGTGTCTCTGGTGGTGGTGGTGTAGTGTAGGTGTCTCTGGTGGTGGTGGTGTAGTGTAGGTGTCTCTGGTGGTGTGGTGTAGTGTAGGTGTCTCTGGTGGTGGTGGTGTAGTGTAGGTGTCACTGGTGGTGGTGGTGTAGTGTAGGTGTCACTGGTGGTGGTGGTGTAGTGTAGGTGTCACTGGTGGTGGTGGTGTAGTGCAGGTGTCTCTGGTGGTGGTGGTGTAGTGTAGGTGTCACTGGTGGTGGTGGTGTAGTGCAGGTGTCTCTGGTGGTGGTGGTGTAGTGTAGGTGTCTCTGGTGGTGGTGTGTGGTGCTGGTGTCTCTGGTGGTGGTGTAGTGTAGGTGTCTCTGGTGGTGGTGGTGTAGTGTAGGTGTCTCTGGTGGTGGTGTAGTGCAGGTGTCTCTGGTGGTGGTGGTGGTGTAGTGTAGGTGTCTCTGGTGGTGGTGTAGTGTAGGTGTCTCTGGGAGTGGTGGTGTCGTGTAGGTGTCTCTGGTGGTGGTGGTGGTGTAGTGCAGGTGTCACTGGTGGTGGTGGTGTAGTGTAGGTGTCTCTGGTGGTGGTGGTGTAGTGTAGGTGTCTCTCGTGGTGGTGGTGTAGTGCAGGTGTATCTGGTGGTGGTGTAGTGTAGGTGTCTCAGGTGGTGGTGGTGTAGTGTAGGTGTCACTGGTGGTGGTGGTGTAGTGTAGGTGTCACTGGTGGTGGTGGTGTCAGTGTAGGTGTCTCTGGTGGTGGTGGTGTAGTGTAGGTGTCTCTGGTGGTGTAATGTAGTGCAGGTGTCTCTGGTGGTGGTGGTGTGGTGCAGGTGTCACTGGTGGTGTAGTGTAGGTGTCTCATGGTGGTGGTGGTGTAGTGTAGGTGTCACTGGTGGTGGTGGTGTAGTGTAGGTGTCACTGGTGGTGGTGGTGTAGTGTAGGTGTCACTGGGTGGTGGTGTAGTGTAGGTGTCACTGGTGGTGTGGTGTAGTGTAGGTGTCATCTGGTGGTGGTGGTGTAGTGTAGGTGTCTCTGGTGGTGGTGGTGTAGTGTAGGTGTCACTGGTGGTGGTGGTGTAGTGTAGGTGTCACTGGTGGTGGTGGTGTAGTGCAGGTGTTCTGGTGGTGGTGGTGTAGTGTAGGTGGCACTGGTGGTGGTGGTGTAGTGTAGGTGTCTCTGGTGGTGGTGGTGTAGTGTAGGTGTCTCTGGTGGTGGTGGTGTAGTGTAGGTGTCTCTGGTGGTGGTGGTGTAGTGTAGGTGTCACTGGTGGTGGTGGTGTAGTGTAGGTGTCACTGGTGGTGGTGGTGTAGTGTAGGTGTCTCTGGTGGTGGTGGTGTAGTGTAGGTGTCTCTGGTGGTGGTGGTGTAGTGCAGGTGTCTCTGGTGGTGGTGGTGTAGTGTAGGTGTCACTGGTGGTGGTGGTGTAGTGTAGGTGTCACTGGTGGTGGTGGTGTAGTGTAGGTGTCACTGGTGGTGGTGTAGTGTAGGTGTCTACTGGTGGTGGTGTAGTGTAGGTGTCACTGGTGGTGGTGGTGTAGTGTAGGTGTCACTGGTGGTGGTGGTGTAGTGTAGGTGTCTCTGGTGGTGGTGGTGTAGTGTAGGTGTCTCTGGTGGTGGTGTAGTGTAGGTGTCTCTGGTGGTGGTGGTGTAGTGTAGGTGTCACTGGTGGTGGTGGTGTAGTGTAGGTGTCTCTGGTGGTGGTGGTGTAGTGTAGGTGTCTCTGGTGGTGGTGGTGTAGTGTAGGTGTCTCTGGTGGTGGTGGTGTAGTGTAGGTGTCTCTGGTGGTGGTGGTGTAGTGTAGGTGTCTCTGGTGGTGGTGGTGTAGTGTAGGTGTCTCTGGTGGTGGTGGTGTAATGTAGGTGTCTCTGGTGGTGGTGGTGTAGTGTAGGTGTCTCTGGTGGTGGTGGTGTAGTGTAGGTGTCTCTGGTGGTGGTGTAGTGTAGGTGTCACTGGTGGTGGTGGTGTAGTGCAGGTGTCTCTGGTGGTGGTGGTGGTGGTGTAGTGTAGGTGTCTCTGGTGGTGGTGGTGTAGTGTAGGTGTCTCTGGTGGTGGTGGTGTAGTGTAGGTGTCACTGGTGGTGGTGGTGTAGTGTAGGTGTCTCTGGTGGTGGTGTAGTGTAGGTGTCTCTGGTGGTGGTGGTGTAGTGTAGGTGTCTCTGGTGGTGGTGGTGGTGGTGTAGTGTAGGTGTCACTGGTGGTGTAGTGTAGGTGTCTCTGGTGGTGGTAGTGTAGTGCAGGTGTCTCTGGTGGTGGTAGTGTAGTGCAGGTGTCTCTGGTGGTGGTGGTGTAGTGTAGGTGTCTCTGGTGGTGGTGGTGTAGTGCAGGTGTCTCTGGTGGTGGTGGTGTAGTGCAGGTGTCACTGGTGGTGGTGGTGGTGTAGTGTTGGTGTCTCTGGTGGTGGTGGTGTAGTGCAGGTGTCACTGGTGGTGGTGGTGGTGTAGTGTAGGTGTTTCTGGTGGTGGTGGTGCAGTGCAGGTGTCACTGGTGGTGGTGGTGGTGTAGTGTAGGTGTCTCTGGTGGTGGTGGTGGTGTGTAGTGTAGGTGTCTCTGGTGGTGGTGGTGGTGGTGTAGTGTAGGTGTCTCTGGTGGTGGTGGTGTAGTGCAGGTGTCTCTGGTGGTGGTGGTGGTGTAGTGCAGGTGTCTCTAGTGGTGGTGGTGTGGTGCAGGTGTCACTGGTGGTAGTGGTGTAGTGTAGGTGTCACTGGTGGTAGTGGTGAAGTGTAGGTGTCACTGGTGGTGGTGGTGTAGTGCAGGTGTTTCTGGTGGTGGTGGTGAAATGTAGGTGGCACTGGTGGTGGTGTAGTGTAGGTGTCACTGGTGTTGGTGGTGTAGTGCAGGTGTTTCTGGTGGTGGTGGTGTAGTGTTGGTGGCACTGGTGGTGGTGGTGGTGTAGTGCAGGTGTCACTGGTGGTGGTGTAGTGCAGGTGTCTCTGGTGGTGGTGGTGTAGTGTAGGTGTCACTGGTGGTGGTGGTATAGTGTAGGTGTATCTGGTGGTGGTGGTGTAGTGTAGGTGTCTCTGGTGGTGGTGGTGTAGTGCAGGTGTCTCTGGTGGTGGTGGTGTGGTGCAGGTGTCACTGGTGGTAGTGGTGTAGTGTAGGTGTCACTGGTGGTGGTGGTGTAGTGCAGCTGTTTCTGGTGGTGGTGGTGTAGTGCAGGTGTTTCTGGTGGTGGTGGTGTAGTGCAGGTGTTTCTGATGGTGGTGGTGGTGGTGTAGTGTAGGTGGTGGTGGTGGTGGTGTAGTGCAGGTGTCACAGGTGGTGGTGGTGTAGTGTAGGTGTCACTGGTGGTGGTGGTGTAGTGCAGGTGTTTCTGGTGGTGGTGGTGTAGTGTAGGTGTCTCTGGTGGTGGTGGTGTAATGTAGGTGTCTCTGGTGGTGGTGGTGTAGTGTAGGTGTCTCTGGTGGTAATGGCGGTGTAGTGTAGGTGTCTCTGGTGGTGTTGGTGGTGTAGTGTAGGTGTCGCTGGTGGTGGTGTAGTGTAGGTGTCACTGGTGGTGGTGGTGTAGTGCAGGTGTCTCTGGTAGTGGTGGTGTAGTGTAGGTGTCTCTGGTGGTGGTGGTGTGGTGCAGGTGTCTCTGGTGGTGGTGGTGTAGTGTAGGTGTCTCTGGTGGTGGTGGTGTAGTGTAGGTGTCTCTGGTGGTGGTGGTGTAGTGTAGGTGTCTCTGGTGGTGGTGGTGTAGTGTAGGTGTCTCTGGTGGTGGTGGTGTAGTTTAGGTGTCTCTGGTGGTGGTGGTGGTGTAGTGTAGGTGTCTCTGGTGGTGGTGTAGTGTAGGTGTCTCTGGTGGTGGTGTAGTGTAGGTGTCTCTGGTGGTGGTGGTGTAGTGTAGGTGTCTCTGGTGGTGGTGGTGTAGTGCAGGTGTCACTGGTGGTGGTGTAGTGTAGGTGTCACTGATGGTGGTGGTGTAGTGCAGGTGTCACTGGTGGTGGTGGTGTAGTGTAGGTGTCACTGGTGGTGGTGGTGTAGTGCAGGTGTTTCTGGTGGTGGTGGTGTAGTGTAGGTGGCACTGGTGGTGGTGGTGTAGTGTAGGTGTCTCTGGTGGTGGTGGTGTAGTGTAGGTGTCTCTGGTGGTGGTGGTGTAGTGTAGGTGTCTCTGGTGGTGGTGGTGGTGTAGTGCAGGTGTCACTGGTGGTGGTGGTGTAGTGTAGGTGTCACTGGTGGTGGTGGTGTAGTGTAGGTGTCACTGGTGGTAGTGGTGTAGTGTAGGTGTCTCTGGTGGTGGTAGTGTAGTGCAGGTGTTTCTGGTGGTGGTGGTGTAGTGTAGGTGGCACTGGTGGTGGTGGTGTAGTGTAGGTGTCACTGGTGGTGGTGGTGTAGTGTAGGTGTCACTGGTAGTGGTGTAGTGTAGGTGTCTCTGGTGGTGGTGTAGTGTAGGTGTCACTGGTGGTGGTGGTGTAGTTTAGGTGTCACTTGTGGTGGTGGTGTAGTGTAGGTGTCTCTAGTGGTGGTGGTGTAGTGTAGGTGTCTCTAGTGGTGGTGGTGTAGTGTAGGTGTCTCTGGTGGTGGTGGTGTAGTGTAGGTGTCACTGGTAGTGGTGGTGTAGTGTAGGTGTCTCTGGTGGTGGTGGTGTAGTGTAGGTGTCTCTGGTGGTGGTGGTGTAGTGTAGGTGTCTCTGGTGGTGGTGGTGGTGTAATGTAGGTGTCTCTGGTGGTGGTGGTGTAGTGTAGGTGTCTCTGGTGGTGGTGGTGTAATGTAGGTGTCTCTGGTGGTGGTGGTGTAATGTAGGTGTCTCTGGTGGTGGTGGTGTAGTGTAGGTGTCTCTGGTGGTGGTGGTGTAGTGTAGGTGTCTCTGGTGGTGGTGTAGTGTAGGTGTCACTGGTGGTGGTGGTGTAGTGCAGGTGTCTCTGGTGGTGGTGGTGGTGGTGTAGTGTAGGTGTCTCTGGTGGTGGTGGTGTAGTGTAGGTGTCTCTGGTGGTGGTGGTGTAGTGTAGGTGTCACTGGTGGTGGTGGTGTAGTGTAGGTGTCTCTGGTGGTGGTGTAGTGTAGGTGTCTCTGGTGGTGGTGGTGTAGTGTAGGTGTCTCTGGTGGTGGTGGTGGTGGTGTAGTGTAGGTGTCACTGGTGGTGTAGTGTAGGTGTCTCTGGTGGTGGTAGTGTAGTGCAGGTGTCTCTGGTGGTGGTAGTGTAGTGCAGGTGTCTCTGGTGGTGGTGGTGTAGTGTAGGTGTCTCTGGTGGTGGTGGTGTAGTGCAGGTGTCTCTGGTGGTGGTGGTGTAGTGCAGGTGTCACTGGTGGTGGTGGTGGTGTAGTGTTGGTGTCTCTGGTGGTGGTGGTGTAGTGCAGGTGTCACTGGTGGTGGTGGTGGTGTAGTGCAGGTGTTTCTGGTGGTGGTGGTGCAGTGCAGGTGTCACTGGTGGTGGTGGTGTAGTGTAGGTGTCTCTGGTGGTGGTGGTGGTGGTGTAGTGTAGGTGTCTCTGGTGGTGGTGGTGGTGGTGTAGTGTAGGTGTCTCTGGTGGTGGTGGTGTAGTGCAGGTGTCTCTGGTGGTGGTGGTGGTGTAGTGCAGGTGTCTCTAGTGGTGGTGGTGTGGTGCAGGTGTCACTGGTGGTAGTGGTGTAGTGTAGGTGTCACTGGTGGTAGTGGTGAAGTGTAGGTGTCACTGGTGGTGGTGGTGTAGTGCAGGTGTTTCTGGTGGTGGTGGTGAAATGTAGGTGGCACTGGTGGTGGTGTAGTGTAGGTGTCACTGGTGTTGGTGGTGTAGTGCAGGTGTTTCTGGTGGTGGTGGTGTAGTGTTGGTGGCACTGGTGGTGGTGGTGGTGTAGTGCAGGTGTCACTGGTGGTGGTGTAGTGCAGGTGTCTCTGGTGGTGGTGGTGTAGTGTAGGTGTCACTGGTGGTGGTGGTATAGTGTAGGTGTATCTGGTGGTGGTGGTGTAGTGTAGGTGTCTCTGGTGGTGGTGGTGTAGTGCAGGTGTCTCTGGTGGTGGTGGTGTGGTGCAGGTGTCACTGGTGGTAGTGGTGTAGTGTAGGTGTCACTGGTGGTGGTGGTGTAGTGCAGCTGTTTCTGGTGGTGGTGGTGTAGTGCAGGTGTTTCTGGTGGTGGTGGTGTAGTGCAGGTGTTTCTGATGGTGGTGGTGGTGGTGTAGTGTAGGTGGTGGTGGTGGTGGTGTAGTGCAGGTGTCACAGGTGGTGGTGGTGTAGTGTAGGTGTCACTGGTGGTGGTGGTGTAGTGCAGGTGTTTCTGGTGGTGGTGGTGTAGTGTAGGTGTCTCTGGTGGTGGTGGTGTAATGTAGGTGTCTCTGGTGGTGGTGGTGTAGTGTAGGTGTCTCTGGTGGTAATGGCGGTGTAGTGTAGGTGTCTCTGGTGGTGTTGGTGGTGTAGTGTAGGTGTCGCTGGTGGTGGTGTAGTGTAGGTGTCACTGGTGGTGGTGGTGTAGTGCAGGTGTCTCTGGTAGTGGTGGTGTAGTGTAGGTGTCTCTGGTGGTGGTGGTGTGGTGCAGGTGTCTCTGGTGGTGGTGGTGTAGTGTAGGTGTCTCTGGTGGTGGTGGTGTAGTGTAGGTGTCTCTGGTGGTGGTGGTGTAGTGTAGGTGTCTCTGGTGGTGGTGGTGTAGTGTAGGTGTCTCTGGTGGTGGTGGTGTAGTTTAGGTGTCTCTGGTGGTGGTGGTGGTGTAGTGTAGGTGTCTCTGGTGGTGGTGTAGTGTAGGTGTCTCTGGTGGTGGTGTAGTGTAGGTGTCTCTGGTGGTGGTGGTGTAGTGTAGGTGTCTCTGGTGGTGGTGGTGTAGTGCAGGTGTCACTGGTGGTGGTGTAGTGTAGGTGTCACTGATGGTGGTGGTGTAGTGCAGGTGTCACTGGTGGTGGTGGTGTAGTGCAGGTGTCACTGGTCGTGGTGGTGTAGTGCAGGTGTTTCTGGTGGTAGTTGTGTAGTGTAGGTGGCACTGGTGGTGGTGTAGTGTAGGTGTCACTGGTGGTGGTGGTGTAGTGCAGGTGTTTCTGGTGGTGGTGGTGTAGTGTAGGTGGCACTGGTGGTGGTGGTCGTGGTGGTGTAGTGCAGGTGTCACTCGTCGTGGTGGTGTAGTGCAGGTGTTTCTGGTGGTGGTGGTGTAGTGTAGGTGTCTCTGGTGGTGGTGGTGTAGTGTAGGTGGCACTGGTGGTGGTGGTGTAGTGTAGGTGGCACTGGTGGTGGTGGTGTAGTGTAGGTGGCACTGGTGGTGGTGGTGTAGTGTAGGTGTCACTGGTGGTGGTGTAGTGTAGGTGTCACTGGTGGTGGTGGTGTAGTGTAGGTGTCACTGGTGGTGGTGGTGTAGTGTAGGTGTCACTGGTGGTGGTGGTGTAGTGTAGGTGTCACTGGTGGTGGTGGTGTAGTGTAGGTGTCACTGGTGGTGGTGGTGTAGTGTAGGTGTCACTGGTGGTGGTGGTGTAGTGTAGGTGTCACTGGTGGTGGTGGTGTAGTGCAGGTGTCTCTGGTGGTGGTGGTGTAGTGTAGGTGTCACTGGTGGTAGTGGTGTAGTGTAGGTGTCACTGGTGGTGGTGGTGTAGTGCAGGTGTTTCTGGTGGTGGTGGTGTAGTGTAGGTGGCACTGGTGGTGGTGGTGTAGTGTAGGTGTCACTGGTGGTGGTGGTGTAGTGTAGGTGTCTCTGGTGGTGGTGGTGGTGTAGTGTAGGTGTCACTGGTGGTGGTGGTGTAGTGTAGGTGTCACTGGTGGTGGTGTAGTGTAGGTGTCTCTGGTGGTGGTGTAGTGTAGGTGTCACTGGTGGTGGTGGTGTAGTTTAGGTGTCACTGGTGGTGGTGGTGTAGTGTAGGTGTCTCTAGTGGTGGTGGTGTAGTGTAGGTGTCTCTAGTAGTGGTGGTGTAGTGTAGGTGTCTCTGGTGGTGGTGGTGTAGTGTAGGTGTCACTGGTAGTGGTGGTGTAATGTAGGTGTCTCTGGTGGTGGTGGTGAGTAGTGGAAAGTACGCCTACGACGTGCAATTTTCATTTTTTCCTATGCACGTCGTAGGCGTAGGGGGTTTTTCCTGTTTTTTCCTATGCCTGTCGTAGGCGTAGGGGGTTTTTCCTGTTTTTTCCTATGCCTGTCGTAGGCGTAGGGGTTTTTTCCTATGCCTGTCGTAGGCGTAGGGGGTTTTTCCTGTTTTTTCCTAAGCACGTCGTAGGCGTAGGGGGTTTTTCCTGTTTTTCCTAAGCACGTCGTAGGCGTAGGGGGTTTTTCCTGTTTTTTTCCTAAGCACATCGTAGGCGTAGGGGTTTTTTTCCTGTTTTTTTTTCCTATGCCGGTCGTAGCTTCAGGGGTTTTTCTGAATTTTTTTGTTCCTATGCCGGTCGTAGCATCATAGTTTTTTGTTCCTAGGGATTAAAAAGCCGGTCCCTGGCATCCCCAAATTTCGTTGGCTCAGTGACCCTGCACAGACATTGCTAATGGTCAATGACGTCACCAGGTAGCCGCTCAGCATTCCTGCACCGGCATGTTCGAGGGGATTAAAAAGCCTGTCGTAGCATCATGGGTTTTGCGATACAACAGTGTCCTTGAAACCTAATATAAAATACCATCATCCCTAGTCTATTTTTAATTTCATATTTACTTCCAACCATCACCCATTACATTTATCAAAGGGGATCATGTATGTGAGGGAAGAACATAACTTCAGCACTGCAAGAAGTGTTGTGTGTATTTTCAAGTTCGTCCCCTGCTGCCTGTATTTACCCAGGTCTTTTTCCTAAATATAAATATTTTTCGAGTTCTTCCCCTGTTACCTATATTCATCCAGGTCTTTTTCCTAAATATATAACTTATCCAATTCATTCCTGTTCTGTTTCATGTTGATACGTATAATGGGTCATTAATATTCCCCTTTACTATGACCATTCAGTCACACGTCTATCATGTCACCCCTATTTCTTCTTCATCATCGTCGTTCTAGAGAAGCACTGCAAGAAGTTATGTATGTATTTTCAAGTTCGTCCCCTGTTACCTATATTTACCCAGGTCTTTTTCCTAAATATAAAACTTATTCAATTCATGCCTATTCTGTTTCATGTTGATACGTATAATAGGTTATTAATATTCCCCTTTACTATGACCATTCAGTCGCACCTCTATCATGTCACCCCTATTTCTTCTTCTTCGTCATCTTCATTCTAGAGAATGTAATTTGAGCTTTGACAATCTTTCTTGAAGGATCGTTTTATTATGCATAGGGCAAAAAATAAAATGAAAAAACTGCTATCATTCATTTATATGAAAAAACAGAGCCCTGGGCATTGGCGATTTCAATGCGTTTTCAGTAGTAACCAATATTGTCCTTAACCTCACACACGTCTCACATTCGCTCAAAACATACCTCCCACACCTTGCTATGGCATATAACAAATAAAAAAATCTCATTCAGTAAAAGCAAGCCTCTCATATTTTAAAATAAGGCCTTCTGCGGCGCAAGGCGCGCTAAATGCGGATCCCAGGAGGTTCACACATAAGTGTGAACTCTTAATCTGGCTTAATACCTCACCTATACTCTGTGCTTCATCAAAGTTGATATTCAGCTACAATAGCTCGTATTTTGGCTCATTGCTTATATTTTCTGTTATTCATAAACCCGATCAAACCTTCCTAACCTAACCTATCCTAACTTATTATATATAACAAACAAATACATCCTACAGAACAGTTATTGTTGTTGTTTAGTGACATCGTGAAAAGCGACCTCAGGTATATGGATAATGTATTGATGGTCATTAGCATATAGGTGTGAAGGTATTACAGTACCTTACTGGTCAACTATGTATGACGTCACCAGACAACCAATGCGACCTTTGGCGTCCTACTGGCATGAGTATTTGATGTTATTATTCAAAAATGACTAGAATATCCATCCCCACCTAACCTAATCAGAGGTATAAGAATATACATTTTAGTCATCCACAACTGTAATCATTATTCAGTGATAAGTTCAAAAGTATAACAGAATGCCAAATGTCATGCTGCAATTTAAGCAGAATCGTACATCTGGCAGCATAGCAGGTGAGCTGAACATAAGAATAAAGGTGACTGCAGAGGTCCTATTGGCCCATACGAGGCAGCTCCTATATATTTCCTCCCAATCTCATTCATGTCCTATTGGCCCATACGAGGCAGCTCCTATATATTTCCACCCAATCTCATTCATGTCCACCCTATGCTTAAAACAACCAAGGGATCCCACTTAAAGTATTAGTTTACAATAATAGTTTTAATAAATAGCTCTTATTCTAGTTTTATACACAACAGCAATTATGAAAACCCTATATCTAGATATTCTACTATAATCCACAAGTAGTTACCACACATCTGGCAGTACAGCGGATTAGTGGCTGTGTTCATAGGCTAGTCAACTGTCCTCACATCCATCAAATAGATATCCAAATGTCGCACCTCAATTCATCCATCTAGCAACTCAGCTGGATGTTAGCCACTATATTCATAGGCTAATCATTTCTACACCTCAAAAAATCCTAGTCTTCCTGCGCAAATCAGCTAACTTGTTTCTAAACCAACACTCGCAAATACAATCATGCATACCTACACATACTTCAAAACCTATGCATTCATAGAGAATAGCCTAGTTTTTGCCACCATTTCCCCATTAATCAGATGTAATTTATGCCATACACACAGAAAATATAGCATTTACACACCAAATATGCCATTTATGCACAAAATATATTATTTACACTCAAAATATACCATCACATAAAAAAATATGAGATTTTCATACAAAATATGTCAGTTGCAAACAAAAATATACCATTTACACAATATTGCATGTACACTCAGAGTATGACATTTACACAAAGTACGGTATTTTGCACAAATATATCAAAATGCTTATGCATTTAGACAACAAAAAATGCACTTTAACTAAAATTACACAATTTCACAAACGTAATTTTCACAAAATACCCACACATTGTCTCATAAACCAAAATACACTTACACCATAAAGATCTATTTTATCAAATTACAGAGCTTACACAAAATACACAATTTTCACACACAAATACTGTTTCACCAGTTACACTTCAACATATTAAAAACACAACTTGCATAAATGCACTATTATCACAAAAATTATTACACAGTTTGTGTAATTATTTTACATCTTTGCACAATTAATACAAGAAAACTTGCTATATAATTACTCAGCTTGCACAATGACAATCAATACCCAAAGGTATAAATAAACAATCCGTCCATATGCAATTACACAACATGCGCAATTAATACACAACTTATACAATATTACACATCTTTCATAATTATTACACACAACTTGCACAAATGCATATCTAGCACAAATACGTGCAATACATAACTACCCCAAATATGAAAATACACAACTAGCATAAATACACGATTTACACAAATACAATTGCGACATTTACACAACTAGCTCAAAAATATAATCAATACACAACTTACCAAAATATGAACAATACATAACTAGCACATATTCATTAAATCCACAACTATGCAATTTCCGCAAATACACATACAAAAACATATACAATTAATACATACAACTTGCACAAAACAATACACAATTTATAGAAATATAATCAATACATAATTTCAATAATCATACAACATATGCAAAATACATAATCTGCACAATTAATACACAAGTATATTAATTGTGCTATATATGTACAAACACAACCAACTGGGTCAAACAATACACAATTTGCATGATATTCTGGGTATATTTAGGACATTAATTATAATATGCTGAGTTTAACCAACTCCCCAAAAGTCAGAATTTCACATATAAAAATGTTTCTTATAACTTCCAATGAGCTCAATATATAACACATTCTTTTCCATTAAGATATCAACATTATTAGTGCTAAACTATTCATCTAACATATGTCCACTGTTTTTATGTCTTATTAATACCTTCCTTGTTACATTCTCTCCAATCAGACCACCATATTTATGTATTTATTCAAACCATCTAACAGACTTATTTGTTCTAGTCTTAGTTATGTTAGGGCAGGTGGGGTTAGGTAGAGTCAGTATTTTCTATGATAATTTTAGACAAATTTGCTATATCTTATCAAAATGCATCCTGTTAAAACTTAAATTCATCTAAATCTATCAAAAATATACTTATACTACGCAAATTTGACTAAATTCTACCTAGCTAAACTTACTAAATATGAGCATCCCATATCCTCACATACAAGCCTATGTCACCTCTGTCCATACATTATATGAGTCTGCCATATAGCACGAACCCCAAATAGGAAAATTTACGCTATTTCATAAACATACTAGTTTATTACCCTAAGATATTATATATGTCCTTCCCTACACGACCTCACCAAACCTGACCTAGCATATCCAACCCTGGATTTGGTTAAAGTTGGCAAAATGTATGCTATGCCACCTAAATTTCACCAAATTTAAGGCAATTTCCACCAAATATACCCAAATGTTGTGTATCATAGCATCGCCAAAGCCCATTTTCTCCTATTCCATACTACCCTACACAACCTCACCCAACCTGACCTAGCATATCCAAACCTGGATGTGGTTAAAGTCGGCGAAATTCATGCTATGCCACCTAAATTTGACCAAATATACCCAATGTTTCATATCACAGCACTGCCAAAGCCCATTTTTACCTACATTTTCTCCTATTCCATCCTACCCTATGCAACCTTACCTAACCTATCCTACCATATCAAAACAAAGATTTGGTTAAAGTCTGCGAAATTTAAGCTATCCCACCAAAATTCTATCTAATTTAAGGCAATTCCCACCAAATATATCCAAAATGTTCTGTATCACAGCACTGCCAAAGCCCATTTTTACCTACATTTTCTCCTATTCCATCCTACCCTACGCAACCTTACCTAACCTATCCTAGCATATCCAAACCTAGATTTGGTTAAAGTAGGCGAAATTTAAGTTATCCCATATAAATTTGACCTAATTTAAGACAATTCCCACCAAATATACCCAAAAATGTTTTGGAACGTAGCACGGCCAAAGCTCATTTTAGCTGAGTTTTCACCTATTCCAACCTGCCCTAGACAACCCTACCCAGCCTCTCCTGGCATATCCAAAGTCAGATTTGATTATAGTTGGCGAAATTTATGCCTTTCCAACCTAAATTTTACCTAATTTAAGACAATTTCTACCCAATATACCCAAAATGTTTTGTTACATAGCTCAGCAAAAGACCATTTTAGCCGAGTTTTCACATATTCCAACCTACCCTACATAGCCTTACCTATCCCTGACCTAGCAGATTTGATTAAAGTTGGGGAAATTTAAGCTATCGCCATCAAATTGGAGACAATTTCCACCAAATATGCCTAAATGTTGTGTATCATAGCACAGCCAAAACCCATTTTACCCACATTTTCACCCATTCCATCTAAACCGGGACCTAGCCTCTGATACTCAGAGAAGTGATGTTTTTGGATATGAACCTAAATGCCCGTGCCTAACCTGCAAGAGTCTTGGAGCTTTGTTGAATATTTCTTCGAAAACTGAAGTTTTGGATATGAACCTATCCGCACTGTGCCTAACCTGCTAGGATCTTTGTTGAACATTGTAACCATATTCATAGAAAAGTTATGTTTTGGATATGGACCTAACAGCCCCTCTCCTTTAAAACTTGGAACTGTGTTCAATATTGTAGATATAGTGTTGGGTGTGTGTTTTGTTTTTACACATCAACCCAACCGACCTGGACCTAACCTCCCTTCATCTAACTTCAAATTTATCGTAAATATGGAAGGACGTGTTGTTTGTGCATCAACCCAATCGTCCTCGACCTAACCTCCATTTATCAAACTTCAAATTTATCATAAATATGGGAGGACCGTGTTATTTGTGCATCAACCCATCCTGGGCCTAACCTCCCTTTATCTAACTTCAAATTTATTGTATTTATGGGAAGAAGGTGTTGTTTATGCATCAACCCAACCGCCCTGGACCTAACCTCTGATACACGAATCTTGGTTCAACATTGCATCATACTCGTAGCATATTTTTTTTCACATAATTCAACCATCCTCAACCTAACCTCTATTACCTGGGGGAGGGAGGTTAATGGAAAATATGATAATAATGGGAATTTTCTCTACATCAGTTCAACCTAACCATCCTTAACCTAACCTTAGTTAGAAAGGGATATAACTCACCAAAACTATTTAATTACCATTTACCTTATTTTCCTTATCCTAACCCATAACCAGAGGGTTTAGACCCCCCTTTACCTCGAAATTAGAGTACAGGGTTAAATTAGGGAATGTTAGGTTTATGTGTGAAAATATATTCCTACCTTAAATATATAGTATAATTTCGAGGTAAAGGGGGGTCTAAACCCTCTGGTTATGGGTTAGGATAAGGAAAATAAGGTAAATGGTAATTAAATAGTTTTGGTGAGTTATATCCCTTTCTAACTAAGGTTAGGTTAAGGATGGTTAGGTTGAACTGATGTAGAGAAAATTCCCATTATTATCATATTTTCCATTAACCTCCCTCCCCCAGGTAATAGAGGTTAGGTTGAGGATGGTTGAATTATGTGAAAAAAAATATGCTACGAGTATGATGCAATGTTGAACCAAGATTCGTGTATCAGAGGTTAGGTCCAGGGCGGTTGGGTTGATGCATAAACAACACCTTCTTCCCATAAATACAATAAATTTGAAGTTAGATAAAGGGAGGTTAGGCCCAGGATGGGTTGATGCACAAATAACACGGTCCTCCCATATTTATGATAAATTTGAAGTTTGATAAATGGAGGTTAGGTCGAGGACGATTGGGTTGATGCACAAACAACACGTCCTTCCATATTTACGATAAATTTGAAGTTAGATGAAGGGAGGTTAGGTCCAGGTCGGTTGGGTTGATGTGTAAAAACAAAACACACACCCAACACTATATCTACAATATTGAACACAGTTCCAAGTTTTAAAGGAGAGGGGCTGTTAGGTCCATATCCAAAACATAACTTTTCTATGAATATGGTTACAATGTTCAACAAAGATCCTAGCAGGTTAGGCACAGTGCGGATAGGTTCATATCCAAAACTTCAGTTTTCGAAGAAATATTCAACAAAGCTCCAAGACTCTTGCAGGTTAGGCACGGGCATTTAGGTTCATATCCAAAAACATCACTTCTCTGAGTATCAGAGGCTAGGTCCCGGTTTAGATGGAATGGGTGAAAATGTGGGTAAAATGGGTTTTGGCTGTGCTATGATACACAACATTTAGGCATATTTGGTGGAAATTGTCTCCAATTTGATGGCGATAGCTTAAATTTCCCCAACTTTAATCAAATCTGCTAGGTCAGGGATAGGTAAGGCTATGTAGGGTAGGTTGGAATATGTGAAAACTCGGCTAAAATGGTCTTTTGCTGAGCTATGTAACAAAACATTTTGGGTATATTGGGTAGAAATTGTCTTAAATTAGGTAAAATTTAGGTTGGAAAGGCATAAATTTCGCCAACTATAATCAAATCTGACTTTGGATATGCCAGGAGAGGCTGGGTAGGGTTGTCTAGGGCAGGTTGGAATAGGTGAAAACTCAGCTAAAATGAGCTTTGGCCGTGCTACGTTCCAAAACATTTTTGGGTATATTTGGTGGGAATTGTCTTAAATTAGGTCAAATTTATATGGGATAACTTAAATTTCGCCTACTTTAACCAAATCTAGGTTTGGATATGCTAGGATAGGTTAGGTAAGGTTGCGTAGGGTAGGATGGAATAGGAGAAAATGTAGGTAAAAATGGGCTTTGGCAGTGCTGTGATACAGAACATTTGGATATATTTGGTGGGAATTGCCTTAAATTAGATAGAATTTAGGTGGGATAGCTTAAATTTCGCCGACTTTAACCAAATCTAGGTTTGGATATGCTAGGATAGGTTAGGTAAGGTTGCGTAGGGTAGGATGGAATAGGAGAAAATGTAGGTAAAAATGGGCTTTGGCAGTGCTGTGATACAGAACATTTTGGATATATTTGGTGGGAATTGCCTTAAATTAGATAGAATTTTGGTGGGATAGCTTAAATTTCGCAGACTTTAACCAAATCTTTGTTTTGATATGGTAGGATAGGTTAGGTAAGGTTGCATAGGGTAGGATGGAATAGGAGAAAATGTAGGTAAAAATGGGCTTTGGCAGTGCTGTGATATGAAACATTGGGTATATTTGGTCAAATTTAGGTGGCATAGCATGAATTTCGCCGACTTTAACCACATCCAGGTTTGGATATGCTAGGTCAGGTTGGGTGAGGTTGTGTAGGGTAGTATGGAATAGGAGAAAATGGGCTTTGGCGATGCTATGATACACAACATTTGGGTATATTTGGTGGAAATTGCCTTAAATTTGGTGAAATTTAGGTGGCATAGCATACATTTTGCCAACTTTAACCAAATCCAGGGTTGGATATGCTAGGTCAGGTTTGGTGAGGTCGTGTAGGGAAGGACATATATAATATCTTAGGGTAATAAACTAGTATGTTTATGAAATAGCGTAAATTTTCCTATTTGGGGTTCGTGCTATATGGCAGACTCATATAATGTATGGACAGAGGTGACATAGGCTTGTATGTGAGGATATGGGATGCTCATATTTAGTAAGTTTAGCTAGGTAGAATTTAGTCAAATTTGCGTAGTATAAGTATATTTTTGATAGATTTAGATGAATTTAAGTTTTAACAGGATGCATTTTGATAAGATATAGCAAATTTGTCTAAAATTATCATAGAAAATACTGACTCTACCTAACCCCACCTGCCCTAACATAACTAAGACTAGAACAAATAAGTCTGTTAGATGGTTTGAATAAATACATAAATATGGTGGTCTGATTGGAGAGAATGTAACAAGGAAGGTATTAATAAGACATAAAAACAGTGGACATATGTTAGATGAATAGTTTAGCACTAATAATGTTGATATCTTAATGGAAAAGAATGTGTTATATATTGAGCTCATTGGAAGTTATAAGAAACATTTTTATATGTGAAATTCTGACTTTTGGGGAGTTGGTTAAACTCAGCATATTATAATTAATGTCCTAAATATACCCAGAATATCATGCAAATTGTGTATTGTTTGACCCAGTTGGTTGTGTTTGTACATATATAGCACAATTAATATACTTGTGTATTAATTGTGCAGATTATGTATTTTGCATATGTTGTATGATTATTGAAATTATGTATTGATTATATTTCTATAAATTGTGTATTGTTTTGTGCAAGTTGTATGTATTAATTGTATATGTTTTTGTATGTGTATTTGCGGAAATTGCATAGTTGTGGATTTAATGAATATGTGCTAGTTATGTATTGTTCATATTTTGGTAAGTTGTGTATTGATTATATTTTTGAGCTAGTTGTGTAAATGTCGCAATTGTATTTGTGTAAATCGTGTATTTATGCTAGTTGTGTATTTTCATATTTGGGGTAGTTATGTATTGCACGTATTTGTGCTAGATATGCATTTGTGCAAGTTGTGTGTAATAATTATGAAAGATGTGTAATATTGTATAAGTTGTGTATTAATTGCGCATGTTGTGTAATTGCATATGGACGGATTGTTTATTTATACCTTTGGGTATTGATTGTCATTGTGCAAGCTGAGTAATTATATAGCAAGTTTTATTGTATTAATTGTGCAAAGATGTAAAATAATTACACAAACTGTGTAATAATTTTTGTGATAATAGTGCATTTATGCAAGTTGTGTTTTTAATATGTTGAAGTGTAACTGGTGAAACAGTATTTGTGTGTGAAAATTGTGTATTTTGTGTAAGCTCTGTAATTTGATAAAATAGATCTTTATGGTGTAAGTGTATTTTGGTTTATGAGACAATGTGTGGGTATTTTGTGAAAATTACGTTAGTGAAATTGTGTAATTTTAGTTAAAGTGCATTTTTTGTTGTCTAAATGCATTTTGATATATTTGTGCAAAATACCGTACTTTGTGTAAATGTCATACTCTGAGTGTACATGCAATATTGTGTAAATGGTATATTTTTGTTTGCAACTGACATATTTTGTATGAAAATCTCATATTTTTTTATGTGATGGTATATTTTGAGTGTAAATAATATATTTTGTGCATAAATGGCATATTTGGTGTGTAAATGCTATATTTTCTGTGTGTATGGCATAAATTACATCTGATTAATGGGGAAATGGTGGCAAAAACTAGGCTATTCTCTATGAATGCATAGGTTTTGAAGTATGTGTAGGTATGCATGATTGTATTTGCGAGTGTTGGTTTAGAAACAAGTTAGCTGATTTGCGCAGGAAGACTAGGATTTTTTGAGGTGTAGAAATGATTAGCCTATGAATATAGTGGCTAACATCCAGCTGAGTTGCTAGATGGATGAATTGAGGTGCGACATTTGGATATCTATTTGATGGATGTGAGGACAGTTGACTAGCCTATGAACACAGCCACTAATCCGCTGTACTGCCAGATGTGTGGTAACTACTTGTGGATTATAGTAGAATATCTAGATATAGGGTTTTCATAATTGCTGTTGTGTATAAAACTAGAATAAGAGCTATTTATTAAAACTATTATTGTAAACTAATACTTTAAGTGGGATCCCTTGGTTGTTTTAAGCATAGGGTGGACATGAATGAGATTGGGTGGAAATATATAGGAGCTGCCTCGTATGGGCCAATAGGACATGAATGAGATTGGGTGGAAATATATAGGAGCTGCCTCGTATGGGCCAATAGGACCTCTGCAGTCACCTTTATTCTTATGTTCAGCTCACCTGCTATGCTGCCAGATGTACGATTCTGCTTAAATTGCAGTATGACATTTGGCATTCTGTTATACTTTTGAACTTATCACTGAATAATGATTACAGTTGTGGATGACTAAAATGTATATTCTTATACCTCTGATTAGGTTAGGTGGGGATGGATATTCTAGTCATTTTTGAATAATAACATCAAATACTCATGCCAGTAGGACGCCAAAGGTCGCATTGGTTGTCTGGTGACGTCATTCATAGTTGACCAGTAAGGTACTGTAATACCTTCACACCTATATGCTAATGACCATCAATACATTATCCATATACCTGAGGTCGCTTTTCACGATGTCACTAAACAACAACAATAACTGTTCTGTAGGATGTATTTGTTTGTTATATATAATAAGTTAGGATAGGTTAGGTTAGGAAGGTTTGATCGGGTTTATGAATAACAGAAAATATAAGCAATGAGCCAAAATACGAGCTATTGTAGCTGAATATCAACTTTGATGAAGCACAGAGTATAGGTGAGGTATTAAGCCAGATTAAGAGTTCACACTTATGTGTGAACCTCCTGGGATCCGCATTTAGCGCGCCTTGCGCCGCAGAAGGCCTTATTTTAAAATATGAGAGGCTTGCTTTTACTGAATGAGATTTTTTTATTTGTTATATGCCATAGCAAGGTGTGGGAGGTATGTTTTGAGCGAATGTGAGACGTGTGTGAGGTTAAGGACAATATTGGTTACTACTGAAAACGCATTGAAATCGCCAATGCCCAGGGCTCTGTTTTTTCATATAAATGAATGATAGCAGTTTTTTCATTTTATTTTTTGCCCTATGCATAATAAAACGATCCTTCAAGAAAGATTGTCAAAGCTCAAATTACATTCTCTAGAATGAAGATGACGAAGAAGAAGAAATAGGGGTGACATGATAGAGGTGCGACTGAATGGTCATAGTAAAGGGGAATATTAATAACCTATTATACGTATCAACATGAAACAGAATAGGCATGAATTGAATAAGTTTTATATTTAGGAAAAAGACCTGGGTAAATATAGGTAACAGGGGACGAACTTGAAAATACATACATAACTTCTTGCAGTGCTTCTCTAGAACGACGATGATGAAGAAGAAATAGGGGTGACATGATAGACGTGTGACTGAATGGTCATAGTAAAGGGGAATATTAATGACCCATTATATGTATCAACATGAAACAGAACAGGAATGAATTGGATAAGTTATATATTTAGGAAAAAGACCTGGATGAATATAGGTAACAGGGGAAGAACTCGAAAAATATTTATATTTAGGAAAAAGACCTGGGTAAATACAGGCAGCAGGGGACGAACTTGAAAATACACACAACACTTCTTGCAGTGCTGAAGTTATGTTCTTCCCTCACATACATGATCCCCTTTGATAAATGTAATGGGTGATGGTTGGAAGTAAATATGAAATTAAAAATAGACTAGGGATGATGGTATTTTATATTAGGTTTCAAGGACACTGTTGTATCGCAAAACCCATGATGCTACGACAGGCTTTTTAATCCCCTCGAACATGCCGGTGCAGGAATGCTGAGCGGCTACCTGGTGACGTCATTGACCATTAGCAATGTCTGTGCAGGGTCACTGAGCCAACGAAATTTGGGGATGCCAGGGACCGGCTTTTTAATCCCTAGGAACAAAAAACTATGATGCTACGACCGGCATAGGAACAAAAAAATTCAGAAAAACCCCTGAAGCTACGACCGGCATAGGAAAAAAAAACAGGAAAAAACCCCCTACGCCTACGATGTGCTTAGGAAAAAAACAGGAAAAACCCCCTACGCCTACGACGTGCTTAGGAAAAACAGGAAAAACCCCCTACGCCTACGACGTGCTTAGGAAAAAAACAGGAAAACCCCCCTACGCCTACGACGTGCTTAGGAAAAAAACAGGAAAAACCCCCTACGCCTACGACGTGCTTAGGAAAAACAGGAAAAACCCCCTACGCCTACGACGTGCTTAGGAAAAAACAGGAAAAACCCCCTACGCCTACGACAGGCATAGGAAAAACCCCCTACGCCTACGACAGGCATAGGAAAAAACAGGAAAAACCCCCTACGCCTACGACAGGCATAGGAAAAAACAGGAAAAACCCCCTACGCCTACGACGTGCATAGGAAAAAATGAAAATTGCACGTCGTAGGCGTACTTTCCACTACTGTGGTGTAGTGTAAGTGTCTCTGGTGGTGGTGATGTAATGTAGGTGTCTCTGGTGGTGGTGGTGTAGTGTAGGTGTCTCTGGTGGTGGTGGTGTAGTGTAGGTGTCTCTGGTGGTGGTGGTGTAGTGTAGGTGTCTCTGGTGGTGGTGGTGTAGTGTAGGTGTCTCTGGTGGTGGTGGTGTAATGTAGGTGTCTCTGGTGGTGTAGTGTAGGTGTCTCTGGTGGTGGTGGTGTAGTGTAGGTGTCTCTGGTGGTGGTGTAGTGTAGGTGTCACTGGTGGTGGTGGTGTAGTGCAGGTGTCTCTGGTGGTGGTGGTGTAGTGTAGGTGTCTCTGGTGGTGGTGGTGTAGTGTAGGTGTCTCTGGTGGTGGTGGTGTAGTGTAGGTGTCTCTGGTGGTGGTGGTGTAGTGTAGGTGTCTCTGGTGGTGGTGTAGTGTAGGTGTCTCTGTGGTGGTGGTGGTGGTGTAGTGTAGGTGTCTCTGGTGGTGGTGGTGGTGTAGTGTAGGTGTCACTGGTGGTGGTGGTGTAGTGTAGGTGTCTCTGGTGGTGGTAGTGTAGTGCAGGTGTCTCTGGTGGTGGTAGTGTAGTGCAGGTGTCTCTGGTGGTGGTGGTGTAGTGTAGGTGTCTCTGGTGGTGGTGGTGTAGTGCAGGTGTCTCTGGTGGTGGTGGTGTAGTGCAGGTGTCACTGGTGGTGGTGGTGGTGTAGTGTTGGTGTCTCTGGTGGTGGTGGTGTAGTGCAGGTGTCACTGGTGGTGGTGGTGGTGTAGTGCAGGTGTCTCTGGTGGTGGTGGTGTAGTGCAGGTGTTTCTGGTGGTGGTGGTGCAGTGCAGGTGTCACTGGTGGTGGTGGTGTAGTGTAGGTGTCTCTGGTGGTGGTGGTGGTGGTGTAGTGTAGGTGTCTCTGGTGGTGGTGGTGTAGTGCAGGTGTCTCTGGTGGTGGTGGTGTAGTGCAGGTGTCTCTAGTGGTGGTGGTGTGGTGCAGGTGTCACTGGTGGTAGTGGTGTAGTGTAGGTGTCACTGGTGGTGGTGGTGTAGTGTAGGTGTCACTGGTGGTGGTGGTGTAGTGCAGGTGTTTCTGGTGGTGGTGGTGAAATGTAGGTGGCACTGGTGGTGGTGTAGTGTAGGTGTCACTGGTGATGGTGGTGTAGTGCAGGTGTTTCTGGTGGTGGTGGTGTAGTGTAGGTGGCACTGGTGGTGGTGTAGTGTAGGTGTCACTGGTGGTGGTGGTGTAGTGCAGGTGTCACTGGTGGTGGTGTAGTGTAGGTGTCTCTGGTGGTGGTGGTATAGTGTAGGTGTCTCTGGTGGTGGTGGTGTAGTGTAGGTGTCTCTGGTGGTGGTGGTGTAGTGCAGGTGTCTCTGGTGGTGGTGGTGTGGTGCAGGTGTCACTGGTGGTAGTGGTGGTGTAGTGTTGGTGTCTCTGGTGGTGGTGGTGTAGTGCAGGTGTCACTGGTGGTGGTGGTGGTGTAGTGCAGGTGTCTCTGGTGGTGGTGGTGTAGTGCAGGTGTTTCTGGTGGTGGTGGTGCAGTGCAGGTGTCACTGGTGGTGGTGGTGTAGTGTAGGTGTCTCTGGTGGTGGTGGTGGTGGTGTAGTGTAGGTGTCTCTGGTGGTGGTGGTGTAGTGCAGGTGTCTCTGGTGGTGGTGGTGTAGTGCAGGTGTCTCTAGTGGTGGTGGTGTGGTGCAGGTGTCACTGGTGGTAGTGGTGTAGTGTAGGTGTCACTGGTGGTGGTGGTGTAGTGTAGGTGTCACTGGTGGTGGTGGTGTAGTGCAGGTGTTTCTGGTGGTGGTGGTGAAATGTAGGTGGCACTGGTGGTGGTGTAGTGTAGGTGTCACTGGTGATGGTGGTGTAGTGCAGGTGTTTCTGGTGGTGGTGGTGTAGTGTAGGTGGCACTGGTGGTGGTGTAGTGTAGGTGTCACTGGTGGTGGTGGTGTAGTGCAGGTGTCACTGGTGGTGGTGTAGTGTAGGTGTCTCTGGTGGTGGTGGTATAGTGTAGGTGTCTCTGGTGGTGGTGGTGTAGTGTAGGTGTCTCTGGTGGTGGTGGTGTAGTGCAGGTGTCTCTGGTGGTGGTGGTGTGGTGCAGGTGTCACTGGTGGTAGTGGTGTAGTGTAGGTGTCACTCGTGGTGGTGGTGTAGTGCAGCTGTTTCTGGTGGTGGTGGTGTAGTGCAGGTGTTTCTGGTGGTGGTGGTGTAGTGCAGGTGTTTCTGGTGGTGGTGGTGTAGTGTAGGTGGTGGTGGTGGTGGTGTAGTGCAGGTGTCACAGGTGGTGGTGGTGTAGTGTAGGTGTCACTGGTGGTGGTGGTGTAGTGCAGGTGTTTCTGGTGGTGGTGGTGTAGTGTAGGTGTCTCTGGTGGTGGTGGTGTAATGTAGGTGTCTCTGGTGGTGGTGGAGTAGTGTAGGTGTCTCTGGTGGTAATGGCGGTGTAGTGTAGGTGTCTCTGGTGGTGTTGGTGGTGTAGTGTAGGTGTCGCTGGTGGTGGTGTAGTGTAGGTGTCACTGGTGGTGGTGGTGTAGTGCAGGTGTCTTTGGTAGTGGTGGTGTAGTGTAGGTGTCTCTGGTAGTGGTGGTGTAGTGTAGGTGTCTCTGGTGGTGGTGGTGGTGGTGTAGTGTAGGTGTCTCTGGTGGTGGTGTAGTGTAGGTGGCTCTGGTGGTGGTGGTGTAGTGTAGGTGTCTCTGGTGGTGGTGGTGTAGTGCAGGTGTCACTGGTGGTGGTGTAGTGTAGGTGTCACTGATGGTGGTGGTGTAGTGCAGGTGTCACTGGTGGTGGTGGTGTAGTGCAGGTGTCACTGGTCGTGGTGGTGTAGTGCAGGTGTTTCTGGTGGTGATTGTGTAGTGTAGGTGGCACTGGTGGTGGTGTAGTGTAGGTGTCACTGGTGGTGGTGGTGTAGTGCAGGTGTTTCTGGTGGTGGTGGTGTAGTGTAGGTGGCACTGGTGGTGGTGGTGGTGGTGGTGTAGTGCAGGTGTCACTGGTCGTGGTGGTGTAGTGCAGGTGTTTCTGGTGGTGGTGGTGTAGTGTAGGTGTCTCTGGTGGTGGTGGTGTAGTGTAGGTGGCACTGGTGGTGGTGGTGTAGTGTAGGTGGCACTGGTGGTGGTGGTGTAGTGTAGGTGTCACTGGTGGTGGTGGTGTAGTGTAGGTGTCACTGGTGGTGGTGGTGTAGTGCAGGTGTCTCTGGTGGTGGTGGTGTAGTGTAGGTGTCTCTGGTGGTGGTGGTGTAGTGTAGGTGTCTCTGGTGGTGGTGGTGTAGTGTAGGTGTCACTGGTGGTGGTGGTGTAGTGCAGGTGTTTCTGGTGGTGGTGGTGTAGTGTAGGTGGTGGTGGTGGTGGTGTAGTGCAGGTGTCACAGGTGGTGGTGGTGTAGTGTAGGTGTCA
>NC_091202.1:15810701-15814971 GCF_040958095.1 Procambarus clarkii | reverse complement strand
CCATTTCCATAACTTTACATTTGCTCGTGTTGAATTCCAGTAGCCATTTCTCTGACCATCTCAGCAACCTGTTCAGGTCCTCTTGGAGGATCCTGCAATCCTCATCTGTCACAACTCTTCTCATCAACTTTGCGTCATCCGCAAACATCGACATGTAGGACTCTACGCCTGTAAACGTGTCGTTAACATATACAAGAAATAGAATTGGTTCCAGCACCGATCCTTGTGGTACTACACTTGTTACTGTTCGCCAGTCCGACTTCTCGCCCCTTACCGTAACTCTTTGGCTCCTTCCTGTTAGGTAGTTCCTTATCCATGCTAGGACCTTTCCCCCCACCCCCGCCTGCCTCTCGAGCTTGAACAGCAGTCTCATGTGCGGTACTGTATCAAAGGCTTTTTGGCAGTCCAGAAATACGCAGTCTGCCCAACCATCTCTGTCCTGTCTTATCCTCGTTATTTTATCATAGAATTCCAGAAGGTTTGTTAGGCACGATTTCCCTGTCCAGAACCCATGTTGATGTTTGTTCACAAACCTAATGTTCTCCAGGTGTGCAACCAGTCGTAGCCTAATTATTCTTTCCAGTACTTTACAGGGGATGCTTGTCAGTGATACAGGTCTATAGTTTAGTGCCTCCTCCCTATCACCTTTCTTGAAGATCGGCACGACATTTGCCTTCTTCCAGCAACTGGGCAATTCTCCTGACATAAGTGACTCATTAAAGATCATTGCCAGAGGCACGCTGAGGGCCTGTGCTGCTTTTTTAGTATCCACGGTGATACTTTGTCTGGTCCAACTGCTTTAGTTGCATCTAGAGTTGTCAACTGTTTCATTACCTCCTCTGCTGTCACCTCTATATCTGATAGTCTTTCATCTAGGGTAACCCCTTCCAACAATGGGAGCTGCTCAGGCTCGGTAGTGAACACTCCATGGAAACTGGCATTCAGTGCCTCGCAGATTTCCTTGTCACTTTCAGTATATGCCCCCTCTGTCTTCCTTAGTCTTGTCACTTGGTCGTTCACCGACATTTTTCTTCTTATATGACTGTGTAGTAACTTAGGTTGTTTTTTCGCTTTGATTGTAATATCGTTCTCATAGTCCCTTTCCGATGTTCGTCTTATGTTAATGTAATCGTTCCTAGCTCTGGTGTATCTGATCCTGTTGTCCTCTGTTCTTTGTCTTCTGTACTTCCTCCACTCCCGCCTGCTGGCCATTTTTGCTTCCTGACACTGTCTATTAAACCATGGGTTATTATATTCCTTCTTATTTTTTCCCTTTACCGTTGGTATAAATCTCTCTTCGGCCTCCTGGCATTTCTGTATGACTAGGTACATCATATCTTGGACTGTTTTTCCTCTAATTTCTTCCTCCCACTGCACTTCACCCAGATAGTCCCTTATCCTCTTATAGTCCCCTTTCCTGTAGTCAGCTCTCCTTTCCCAGATCTCTTGTCCCATGGTCATAAGTTTGAATTCCATCATGTAGTCAAAGACTAGGACACAATGGTCACTGGCCCCTAGAGGTATTTCATACCCCTAGAGGTATTTCATATTTCATATTTCGTGTGTGAGTGTGTGTGTGTGTTTGTGTGTGTGTTTGTGTGTGTGTTTGTGTTTGTGTTTGTGTGTGTGTGTGTGTGTGTGTGTGTGTGTGTGTGTGTGTGTGTGTGTGTGTGTGTGTGTGTGTACTCACCTAGTTGTTCTCGCCTAGTTGTGCTTGCGGGGTTGAGCTCTGGCTCTTTGGTCCCGCCTCTCAACCGTCAATCAACAGGTGTACAGGTTCCTGAGCCTATTGGGCTCTATCATATCTACACTTGAAACTGTGTATGGAGTCAGCCTCCACCACATTACTTCCTAATGCATTCCATTTGTCAACTACTCTGACACTAAAAAAGTTCTTTCTAATATCTCTGTGGCTCATTTGGGCACTCAGTTTCCACCTGTGTCCCCTAGTGCGTGTGCCCCTTGTGTTAAATAGCCTGTCTTTACCAACCCTGTCGATTCTCTTGAGAATCTTGAATGTGGTGATCATGTCCCCCCAAACTCTTCTGTCTTCCAACGATGTGAGGTTCAATTCCCGTAGTCTCCCCTCGTAGCTCATATCTCTCAGCTCGGGTACTAGTCTGGTGGCAAACCTTTGAACCTTTTCCAGTTTAGTCTTATGCTTGACTAGATATGGACTCCATGCTGGAGCCGCATACTCCAGGATTGGTCTGACATATGTGGTATATAATGTTCTGAAAGATTCCTTACACAAGTTTCTAAAGGCCGTTCTTATGTTAGCCAACCTGGCATATGCTGCTGATGTTATCCTCTTGATATGAGCTTCAGGGGACAGGTCTGGCGTGATATCAACCCCCAGGTTTTTCACTCTCTCTGACTCTTGAAGTATTTCATCTCCCAAGTGATACCTTGTATCTGGTCTCCTGCTTCCTACCCCTATCTTCATTGCATTACATTTGCTTGGGTTAAACTCTAACAGCCATTTGTTCGACCATTCCTGCAGCTTGTCCATGTCTTCTTGAAGCCTCAAGCTGTCCTCCTCTGTTTTAATCCTTCTCATAATTTTGGCGTCGTCAGCAAACATTAGGAGGAATGAATCTATACCCTCTGGGAGATCATTTACGTATCTCAGAAACAGGATAGGTTCAAGCACAGAGCCCTGTGGGACTCCACTGGTGACTTCACGCCATTCTGAGATCTCACCCCTCACTATAACTCTCTGCTTCCTATTGCTTAGGTACTCCCTTATCCACTGGAGCGCCCTACCAGTTACTCCTGCCTGTTTCTCCAGCTTATGCATCAACCTTCTATGGGGTACTGTGTCAAATGCTTTCCGAAAGTCCAAGAAAATGCAGTCCGCCCATCCTTCTCTTTCTTGCTTAATCTTTGTCACCTGATCGTAGAATTTTATCAAGCCTGTAAGGCAAGATTTACCCTCCCTGAACCCATGTTGATGGGTTGTCACGAAGTCTCTTCTCTCCAGATGTGTTACTAGTTTTTTTTCTCACAATCTTCTCCATCACCTTGCATGGTATACAAGTTAAGGACACGGGCCTGTAGTTCAGTGCCTCTTGTCTGTCACCCTTTTTAAATATTAGTACTACATTAGCAGTCTTCCATACTTCTGGTAGGTGTCCCGTTTCCAGTGACCTACTATACACTATGGAGAGTGGCAAGCCAAGTGCTCCTGCACACTCTTTCAATACCCATGGTGAGATTCCATCCGGCTCAACAGCTTTTCTCACATTCAGCTCCATAGGTGCTTCTTGACCTCATCTCTTGTAATTTCGAAACTTTCCAAGGTCACCTGGTTTGCTGCCACCTCTCCTAGCGCCGTGACTTCTCCCTGTTCTATTGTAAAGACCTCCTGGAACCTTTTGTTGAGTTCTTCACACACCTCTTTGTCATTCTCTGTGTACCTGTCCTCGCCCACCCTAAGTTTCATCACCTGTTCCTTCACTGTTGTCTTCCTCCTGATGTGACTGTGTAGTAGCTTTGGTTCGGTCTTGGCTTTATTAGCTATATCATTTTCATACCTTTTCTCAGCTGCTCTTCTCATACTAACATACTCGTTCCTGGTTCTCTGGTATCTCTCTCTAATTTCTGGTGTTCTGTTATTACGGAAGTTCCTCCATGCCTTTTTGTTCAGCTCCTTTGCTTTCATACATTCCCTATTAAACCACGGATTCTTCCTTTGCTTCTCTGTTTTTTCCTGTTGTGCCTTGACAAACCTGCTTACAGCCTCCTGACATTTTTGGGTGACATAGTCCATCATGTCTTGTACGGACTTGGTTCCGAGTTCTGTGTCCCAATGTATATCCATTAGGAATTTATTCATCTCCTCATAGTTTCCCTTTGGGTACGCCAGCCCTTTGTTTCCCAGTTCTTTTTTGGGGGTGATAATTCCGAGCTCAACCAGGTACTCAAAGCTCAATACACTATGATCACTCATTCCCAAGGGGGTTTCCAACTTAACTTCCCTTATATCCGACTCATTTAGGGTAAATATCAGATCAAGCAAGGCTGGTTCATTCCCTCCTCTCGTTCTTGTCGGTACCTTGACGTGTTGACTTGGAAAGTTTCTTGTTGCCACATCCAGCAGCTTAGCTCTCCATGTGTTTGGGCCTCCATGTGGTTGTCTGTTCCCCCAATCTATCTTTCCATGGTTGAAGTCTCCCATGATTAGAAGCCTGGATCCGTTCCTGCTAGCCACAGAAGCTGCTCTCTCTATTATATTGATGGTGGCCAAGTTGTTTCTATCATATTCCTG
>NC_091202.1:15643201-15805701 GCF_040958095.1 Procambarus clarkii | reverse complement strand
TGTAGATAGGAGCTGCCTCGGATGGGTCAATAGGCCTTCCTCAGTTACCTCTATTCTTATGTTCTTATGTTTCACCCCCATTTATCCCTTATGTATCCCCCATGTTTTCACCTTTATTGTCTTATCACCTGACCCAGTGTGGGTATAAATCAATCAGTTCTGAAATTTTTTTTCACTTGAGAATGAACCATGGAGGTTCGAAACGTTGTGCAAATTGTATAAATAAGTGTAATACATTTATACTAATTCACTTTTTTCTTCACCTTGAAATTACGAAAATGAGTTTTGGAGAACTCCTCTTTCAGCTAAGCCCTGATGCTAAGAAAGTAGTTAGAGGGATAGAAGCCCTAAAGAAGAACAAAGTAAATACAGAATATGCGGTCATATTATATAAATATATATATATATATATATATATATATATATATATATATATATATATATATATATATATATATATATATATATATATATATATATATATATGTATATATATACAGAGAGAAAGAGAGAGAGAGAGAGAGAGAGAGAGAGAGAGAGAGAGAGAGAGAGAGAGAGAGAGAGAGAGAGAGAGAGAGAGAGAGAGAGAGAGAGAGAGAGAGAGAGAGAGAGAGAGAGAGATTGAGAGAGAGTTCGACTAAGTTCGACTCTTCAATGACAATGAAGAGCCATGTGATAAACCTAGCTAAAAAGGCAGCCAGGAAACTTACAGCACTACGGCGCATCTCATATCTTCTTGACAGCAAGGGATGCAAAACCTTATATGAAGCTCAAGTTCGCTCCCATCTTGAGTATGCACCCCTTTCCTGGATTGCCTGCCCCCCATCTTTCGTCAGATTGTTGGACAAAGTGGAGAGACGGGCTAGAAGGCTTATCTCTAGTCTTGACCAAGTCTGGTGGGAACGGTCTGAACATCAGAGCCTGCAACACCGTCGGGACGTTGTTGGTCTTACTGTTATGTACAAGGCCAATATTCTCAAAGTTCCGCACTTGGCCCAACTCCGTGGAGTACCAGTAGTTCCCACTCCTATCACTAGGCTCTCAACCTTCAACACTCTCATGTTGGAAGTGCCATTCTCAAGAACATCACTCCATCAGCGTTCATTCCTTCCGAGACTTACTCGCATCTGGAACTTGTTCGCTCAACAGATTGATACACGGGAGATCAGGTCAACTGTTCACATGAAGCCTCTGGCACACAGCTGGCTACAAGCTCATCCTGTTCCTTATATGATTGTTACTTAATGTTTTTTAATGAATAAAGGCTACTCCTTCTAAAGCAAATAATAACACGCTCATGAAATAAATGGGCATCTAGGAGTAGGTTTCAACTTAGCTTACATAAGTTAAATATATGATAGTTCCCAATGTGTTAGTTTCAAAGTATACTCTTATGAAATAAAGAGTTTCTAGGTGTAGGCTTCAGATGAGCTGAGGTAGGATAACAGCTCTTGCTTGCAGTTTCACTAGGTATGTTATTTGGCATCCCTTATGAATCCTAGTCTTAGTTTAAAAAAAAAAAAAAAAAAAAAGAGAGAGAGAGAGAAAGAGAGAGAGAGAGAGAGAGAGAGAGAGAGAGAGAGAGAGAGAGAGAGAGAGAGAGAGAGAGAGAGAGAGAGAGAGAGAGAGAGAGAGAGAGAGAGAGAGAGAGAGAGAGAGAGAGAGAGAGACAGAGAGAGAGAGAGATTGAGAGAGAGAGAGAGAGAGAGAGAGAGAGAGAGAGAGAGAGAGAGAGAGAGAGAGAGAGAGAGAGAGGAGAGAGAGAGAGAGAGAGAGAGAGAGAGAGAGAGAGAGAGAGAGAGCTAGAGAGCTGGCAATAAGTGTACATGCGTTGCAGTTTATCAAAAGCATACACACACACTACTTTATTACTTCAACACAAGCCTCGATAAATAACAGTTTAAATAAATATATATATATTTGTTTGGTTTAACTATATATCAAAACAAAGTTTTTAAGCGTCATCCTTCTCCCCTCTCCCCCCCCCCCCCCGCCCCGTCAATCCCTAACCACGTCGTAAAAATAAGATTGAATGGAAAGCATTTAGCCAGGAAGAGCCACAAGATAAATATTGCGAGGAGATATGCAAAACCCACTTGCAACATCGCATATTTTCAAAGGTATTGCTTTTTCGACTTTTAGTTTGTTATCTAAAACCTCCTACAACACTGTTATGCATTTTTCAGTGCTGTTGTTGAGCGAGACAGATCATCAGACAACGAGAAACATCAGACAAGGAGAAAGCCCGCCTTAGAGCAGTGCGTGCCCCCCATGCAGGAGACTTCCTCCTGGCAGTACCCATGTCAGCAATGGGCACGCGCCTAGATCCAGAATCCCTTCGTGTAGCAGTGGCCCTCCGCCTGCGTGCCCCAATTCACACTGAATACAAGTGTATTTGCAACAGGGTGGAAGCAGACCAATACAGACTGCATGGGTTGCATTGCGGAAGCACAAAGGGCTGGCATGCAAGACACAACGAGGTCAATGACATCATCAAGAGAAGCCTCGTCTCAGCTCAGTGCCCAGCGGTGAGAGAACCTCGCATCCTAGGGGAGCAAAACCCGGATTTCCGCACACTTCTCCCTGATGGCATCACCATATACTCCTCGAAAAGGGGCAAACAGTTGGTGTGGGACTACACATATGTATCCACCCTAGCTGACACCTATGTTCACCTCGGAGCTGATCAAGCAGGTGGGGCGGCCAACCACAGGGAAATAGCAAAATCAGTCTAATACAGGCGATTGGAAGGTCAATACACCTTTGTTCCCATAGCGTCTGAGACGCATGGCCCCTGGGGCAAGAGTGCCTTGGGATTTCTCAAGGAATTAGGCTCCAAGCTCATTGACGTCACCAGAGACCCGATAGCTGCCAGTTTTTTGTTTCAGCGCCTCGGTTTGGCGATCCAAAGGGGAAACGCCTGCTGGTTCCTCGGTTCCTGTTCGATAGCGAAGGAGCTTCAAGAGATCCACAACCTTCGAGCACTCTTTGTATCAACCAATATATATCTTGTAACTATTAAGTATATATAATAAAGCAAAAAAAGCAATCAAAAGGAAGCTGGTGGTAGGAGAAAAGCACACAGAAACTGTATTGGAGGGGACCTAAACATTCCCTCTAATGCTTAATGTGTGGTTTCCTCCGAGACTAAGGGCCCCCCTCTTCCAGCCAGAGGTGGTACTCCCTTCCTTTATTAATATATATATATATATATATATATATATATATATATATATATATATATATATATATATATATATATATATATATATATATATATATATATATATATATATATATATATATATATATATATATATATATATATATATATATATATATATATATATATATATATATATATATATATATATATATATATATATATATATATATATATATATATATATATATATATATATATATATATATATATATATATATATATATATATATATATATATATATATATATATATATATATATATATATATATATATATATATATATATATATATATATATATATATATATATATATATATATATATATATATATATATATATGTTGTTACTGTTTTAGATCCGACCACTCAGAACAAAAAGTTCCAAGTAGCACGAGCTACTCGGAACTTGGAACAATCAATAAGCCCGTAGTGGACTTTCCTGGCACAAGAGCGTGGCACAGTACTGTGTACGTACTTTATTTATCAATATGTGTAAAGCAGACATCAGTAAGCAAGAAAGCACAACAAATAAAAGGAGCCAAAGTGAGTGAGGACCGCTGGGACCACATTTCACAACACAAATGGGTTAGGGTGTTTACAACCCTCTTACTTCTCACACTTGGGCTGTTTCCATGCAAATTCTGTGTACTTTTATCCACTTACATGTGGCACTAGCACAGGAAGAGACAAAAAATGTCTGGCGCAAGATTGCAGGCAGCCGGATCTCCCCCGCGCTGTGTTGGAAGGTCACAGCAAACACTCAAATCCTCGGCGTTTTAGTCGTTCACTTGGTTCTCACAGGCAGCAAGATGTGAGATGTCTCGTGGCTCGGTCTTAGACATCGAGACGGTGTGATGTCACCGGGCTCGGTGTTGGACAGCGAGACGGTGTGATGTCACCGGGCTCGGTCTTGGACAGCGAGACGGTGTGATGTCACGGGGCTCGGTCTTGGACAACGAGACGGTGTGATGTCACCGGGCTCGGTCTTGGACAGCGAGACGGTGTGATGTCACCGGGCTCGGTCTTGGACAACGAGACGGTGTGATGTCACCGGGCTCGGTCTTGGACAGCGGGACAGTGGAATGATGTCTGGTAGCAGGACACACGCCCGTGCACTAGCTAAGCTGTATCATCTCTCTAATTAGTCTTAATCCCCACATATTTTGACCATGAATATACGCGGGTCTGAAACAACACATCTTAATTTCCCGTACAAGTGTAACAGATCCAACAGAGTAGGTGTAAATAACTGGTGGAGTTAGACAAATAATCGGGCCGTTCATATTCACTACAGTCCCCGCCCTGCTGAAGCCAGTTGGCAAGTACATGAGGTTTCAGGAACTCACTAAATTAAAAACTGTGTTGTATACCAGCTTTTCGTCTCTTGGTTCTGTTTATTCATCTGTAGGGTAGTGTTTGTTTCTTCATCTCTCTGCTATTTCAGGTGTGCCGATCGGCTTGTGGAGTGGCTCTTTGCTGGAGCTGTTTCGACGGTGCACCTGTGATCGAGGGGGGAGGGTGGCTCTTGACGTGTCATTGTTGTTCCTGTTGTCCTTTGTCCCACATGTAGTGGGTTTTGGTGGGTGTATTTGTCGGTGACTGCATCTGAGCTGTGTGTGATGCTGTGTGTGTGTGTATGGGAGTGATGCTGTGTGTGTGTGATGCTGTGTGTAAGTGTGTGTGTGTGTGTGTGTGATGCTGTGTGTGAGATGTTGTGTGTGTGATGCTGTACTCACCTATTTGTGCTTGCGGAGGTTGAGTTTTGGCTCTTTGGTCCTGCCTCTCAACTGTCAATCAACTGGTGTACAGATTCCTGAGCCTACTGGGCTCTATCATATCTACATTTGAAACTGTGTATGGAGTCAGCCTCCACCACATCACTGCCTAATGCATTCCATCCGTTAACTACTCTGACACTGAAAAAGTTCCTTCTACCGTGTCTGTGGCTCATGTGGGTACTCAGTTTCTACCTGTGTCCCCTTGTTCGCGTCCCATCAGTGTTGAATAGTTTATTCTTGTTTACCCGGTCGATTTCCCTGAGGATTTTGTAGGTTGTGATCATGTCTCCCCTTACTCTTCTGTCTTCCAGTGTCGTAAGGTGCATTTCCCGCAGCCTTTCCTCGTAACTCATGCCTCTTAGTTCTGGGACTAGTCTAGTAGCATACCTTTGGACTTTTTCCACCTTCGTCTTGTGCTTGACAAGGTACGGGCTCCATGCCGGGGCCGCATATTCCAGGATTGGTCTTACATATGTGGTGTACAAGACTCTGAATGATTCCTTACACAGGTTCCTGAACGCTGTTCTGATGTTAGCCAGCCTCGCATATGCCGCAGACGTTATTCTTTTTATGTGGGCTTCAGGAGACAGGTTTGGTGTGATATCAACTCCTAGATCTTTCTCTCTGTACGTTTCATTAAGTACTTCATCTCCTATTCTGTATCCTGTGTCTGGCCTCCTGTTTCCACTGCCTAGTTCCATTACTTTGCATTTACTCGGGTTGAACTTCAACAGCCATTTGTTGGACCATTCACTCAATCTGTCTAGATCATCTTGTAGCCTCCTTCTATCGTCCTCAGTTTCAATCCTCCTCATAATTTTTGCATCATCGGCAAACATTGAGAGAAACGATTCTATACCCTCTGGGAGATCATTTACATATATCAGAAACAGTATAGGTCCAAGGACTGACCACTGCGGGACTCCACTCGTAACGTCTCGCCAATCTGAGAACTCACCCCTCACACAGACTCGTTGTCTCCTGTTGCTTAGGTACTCCTTTATCCAATGGAGTACCTTCCCTTTCTTTTGTGGCACTGTATCAAAGGCTTTCTGACAATCCAAAAATATGCAGTCTGCCCACCCTTCTCTTTCTCACCTTACTTTTGTTGCCTGGTCGTAGAATTCAAGTAACCCTGTGAGGCAGGACCTGCCATCCCTGAACCCATGTTGAAGCTGTGTTACAAAGTTCTCTCGCTTCAGGTGCTCCACTAGCTTCCTTCACACAATCTTCTCCATCACCCTGCATGGTATGCAGGTTAGGGACACTGGCCTGTAATTCAGTGCCTCCTGTCTATCCCCTTTCTTGTATATCGGGACTACGTTAGCTGCTTTCAAATTTCTGGCAGTTCCCCTGTTGCCAGAGATTTATTATACACTATGGAGAGTGGTAGGCACAGTTCTTCTGCTCTTCCTTTAGTATCCAAGGGGAGATTCCATCTGGGCCTATAGCCTTTGTCACATCCAACTCTAGTAAACACTTCCTTACTTCCTTGCTGGTAATCTCAAACTCTTCCAGTGGTTCCTGGTTAGCTATTCCCTCTCTTATCTCTGGGATTTCTCCTTGCTCTAAGATGAAGACCTCCTGGAATTTCTTATTCAGTTCCTCACACACTTCCTTGTCGTTTGTAATGAATCCTTCTGCCCCTATTATTAATTTCATAACCTGTTCCTTTACTGTTGTTTACTGCTGTGTGTTAGATGCTGAGTGAAGCTGTTTGTGTGAGATGCTGTGTGTGTGATGCTGTGTGTGAGATGCTGTGTGTTAGATGCTGAGTGAGTGAAGCTGTTTGTGTGATGCTGTGTGTGTGATGCTGTGTGTGAGATGTTGTGTGTGAGATGCTGTGTGAGTGAAGCTGTTTGTGTGAGATGCTGTGTGTGTGATGCTGTGTGTGAGATGCTGTGTGTGAGATGCTGTGTGTGAGATGCTGTGTGAGTGAAGCTGTTTGTGTGAGATGCTGTGTGTGTGATGCTGTGTGTGAGATGCTGTGTGTGAGATGCTGTGTGTGAGATGCTGTGTGAGTGAAGCTGTTTGTGTGAGATGCTGTGTGCGAGATGATGTGTGAGTGAAGCTGTTTGTGTGATGCTGTATTCACCTAGTTGTGTTTGCGGGGGTTGAGCTTTGCTTTTTCGCCCCGTCTCTCAATTGTCTGTTTACTAACTAATTTTTTTTTCTCCTCGCACCACACACACACACACACACACACACACACACACACACACATACACACACACACACACACCAGGAACCAGCCCGTGACAGCTGACTAACCCTCAGGTACCTATTTACTGCTAGGTAACAGGGGCATTCAGGGTGAAAGAAACTTTGCCCAATTGTTTCTGCCCGGTGCGGGAATCGACCCCGCGCCACAGAATTACGAGTCCTGTATGTGTGACGTGTGTGTGTGTGTGTGATGTTGTATATTTAGTATTTGTGCCTGCAGGATAGAGCTCTTAGCTCTTGGATCCCACCTCCTTAACCTTCGGGTTGTCGAATGTACTTCCAACCTATTTTCCTCTATGTCATTTGCTACAGATATTTTTCTCTCTCACACACATTCCCAGGATGCAACCCCTGACAACGGGATGATCCCTGACAACACACAACAGCTTGAGACAACAGTTAAAGGACAGTTGGCAGCTTTGCAAGCACAGGTAGCAGAACTGGCTGAAATTATACAGACGCTACGTCGGGCTTCTTCACATGAGATACAGCAGCCTCCACACTGCTGTGTCACAGCCGTGGCCCGCGCTGGTAAAGGTACCTGCGGTGGTGGTGACGACGGCGGCGGCAGCAGCAGCGGCAGCAGCGGCGGCAGCAGCGGCGGCAGCAGCGGCGGCAGCAGAGATGAGAGCGACAACGGAGGCGGCCAGCGACGTCGTCAGTCAACTCAGGGATGACAGCAGTGTTAGTGACACAGAAACATTAACTGGAAAAGGAAGTCGATCTGCATCAGCATATTTTAAAATGATTCATGACCTTAACGAACGCGCTCAAGCCAAGTACGAGAATGAAAATGACAATATTCTGAGTGACAGTAATTATGCCATGCAACTTACAGAGAACATTCACTCGCGGACCATCCCGAGTTGCTCAGTGATCAAGAAACTGATGATGTCACCAGATGTTCCTGACGGCACCAAACGCCAGGTTGGTGCGGCTCTTTACGTCGTAGAGTCACTTATTGACACATTGTGTAAGTGGGACGAGGACAACAATGGGACCACCAGTCCCAGGGAGGAACAACACCAAGACGATGGCTGCTGTTGACACAAGGACCATTAGGTTTCTCAGTTGGAACATTCGTAGCATCGTAACCAGGATGCAACCCATACCAACTATGGGTTGGGAACTCCTAGGTACTTATTTATACCAAGGTGAACAGACTCATCAGGTGAAAGGAAGTCTGACTCTTTCTTCTTCGATCGCGAATCGAAGCCCTTAGGACTACGACCCCCGAGCGCTGTCCACTCGAACACCCTACACGCGTGTGTTGGTGGTGGTGGCGTCAGTGCCTGAGTGTTGGCCGGAGCGCCTGTCAGCAGAGACGAGAGTGGCCAAGTGTGGCCAAGTGTGGCCAAGTGTGGCCAAGTGCGGCCAAGTGATGGTGCTCCACTGGCCCTGATTCTCCCTCACTGACTCCCCAAGTGTTTGTTAAATATTAGCGAGCTTCTCTTTGATTCCCAGTCACACTTACCTTGTTGTTGGTTTCATTGTTGTTGCATTTATACATGTTGTTAGTAATATGGTAGTTTGTTGCAGTTACTGGTGGTTGTTTGTATTAGTGTTGCTGTTACTGGTGGTAGTTTGTATTAGTGTTGCAGTTACTGGTGGTTGTTTGTATTAGTGTTGCTGTTACTGGTGGTAGTTTGTATTAATGTTGCAGTTACTGGTGGTAGTTTGTATTAATGTTGCTGTTACTGGTGGTAGTTTGTATTAATGTTGCAGTTACTGGTGGTAGTTTGTATTAATGTTGCAGTTACTGGTGGTAGTTTGTATTAGTGTTGCAGTTACTGGTGGTAGTTTGTATTAATGTTGCAGTTACTGGTGGTAGTTTGTATTAGTGTTGCTGTTACTGGTGGTAGTTTGTATTAGTGTTGCAGTTACTGGTGGTAGTTTGTATTAATGTTGCAGTTACTGGTGGTAGTTTGTATTAGTGTTGCTGTTACTGGTGGTAGTTTGTATTAGTGTTGCAGTTACTGGTGGTAGTTTGTATTAATGTTGCAGTTACTGGTGGTAGTTTGTATTAATGTTGCAGTTACTGGTGGTAGTTTATTAAATCGCTAACAACACCCTCCATGGATTCCAGAAACGAATACTCCACTACACTCCTCCTTTACCAGCCTCCATATACACCACTAGAACACTGGCATAAGTAGCTTCAGTCAATGGAACCCAACAGGTAAACGACATGACAAGTTACTGAGGGAATTGTGCCCCAAACCTTGAGAAGAGCTCAAATCTGTTTACTGAACTTGGTTTACGGTACCATAGGCCGGAGAGGCCTATGGTAAGGCAGACACTCGTGTTACCCAATAATTATTTGTGCCATTGTGATAAATATGAAGAGGCTTAGGCTGGAAAAGAAATATTAGAAAGCGCTAAGCCAGTATTACCATACAGTACTTGGAGGGGATACGAGGACAAGCAGCTGGGATGGGAAGGATAGGAAGGCATGGTACCCAACTCCTTGGGCCATCGGGGATCGAACCCCGATCTGTAAGAAGCGACACCGGCGCTAGACCGACCAATCTATAAAGTAATATACTTTACAGAGAAGCTATATAACGTGTTGTTAGCGTGCTTCATTTATTAAACAGTTTGTGAGCTCCGAAGCACTTCGAGGTCGTTTCTAACAATAATAACCATTGGTTGTGAAGTTTCAAGCTTCATAATGGTTTAATAAGTGTAAACAAAGCCGTCATGATTAATCAAAGATGTAGAGGTTTCGTAAGAGGCTGGGGATATGTTTGATTAATCCACGACGGTTCGAAACTTTGACACTTGCATTTCACTTCAGTGCTTCAGCCTCGTTATTGTGATGTGTTCTCTGATCAACATGTCTGACGGCGGTGAATCTCATTGATTGATTGATGAAGATTAGGCCACTCATCCAACAACTTTGACTGGATGGTTGAGCGACGGTCTCGCTTCCTGCAGGTTGGCGTTCATTCCCCGACCGTCCAAGTGGTTGGGCACCATTCCTTTCCCTCGTCTCATCCCAAATCCGTATCCATGACCCATTCAAAGCGCTATAAAGTCGTAATGGCTTGGCGCTTTTCCCTGATAATTAAAAAAAATAAGCCACCCAAAAGGTTGCACGGGCATGAATAGCCCGTAAGTGGAAGATCTTCTCATGTCGCCGCCAAACCTTATATTATTCCCCCTGACACAGTAGTGTCGGGGCCGCGTCCTGTCCGCAGCTGTGTGCAAGTGGTAACACTTGATGAGCATCACTGAGAGTTGTTGCCAGCAAACGCCCTGACCTGCAAGACTTTCATGTCATGAGGTTATCTTAAAACGATTTCGGGGGCTTAGCGTCCCTGCGGCCCGGTCCTCGACCAGGCCTCCTTTTTGTTACACACCCCCCCAGGAAGCAGCCCGTAGCAGCTTTCTAACTCCCAGGGTTAGAAACAGGGTACCTATTTACTGCCGGGTGAACAGGGGCCATCAGGGCGAATGATGTCAATGATATTTGATGCAGTAAACCTTTGCTATCTACACGCATGTAGCTTTCTGTTATGGATTTGATCAATATAAGACAATTGTCAATGTGTAGAACTTTAATCAATATATTTTTTTGTTAGAAAATGCACCACGCATCTTATTAAATTTTCCAGTCTAATTCTTCACTTAGATTGGAGAAATTAGAGTCGCTATGAAGAGAGATTGATTACAGAATTTAATTGTCAGGATATTACCGGCCGCCGCTGAAGGATGGAGTCATGTTATAACCCCAGGAGACGAGAGTGTGGGCGGGGCACCACTAACAAGGCCCTAGACAGGCACGCCCACACCTCAACGTCTTAGATGACACACCTCTCACATATGGCGGCCTGACAGCTGAGTGGACAGTGCTCGGGATTCGTAGTCCAAAGGTTACGGGTTCGGTCCCCGCTGGAGGCGGAAACAAATGGGCAGTTTCTTTCACCCTGATGCGCCTGTTCACCACGCAATAAATAGGTACCTGGGGAGTTATACAGCTGCTTCGGGCTGCTTCCTGGGAATGTGTAACAAAAACGAGGTCTGGGACGAAGACTGGGCCGCGGGGACGCTAAGCCCCGAAATCATCTCAAGATAACCTCAAGATACATGACAACCACAGGATTTAAGCACCTGACCGACACGTCTACGCTTTCAGCTGCACGTGACGTGCAGCTTAAGGCCGCCGTCTCAACTAATAAGTCTCGCTCTGTACATAATGTTCCCCGATCGTACAAATTACAACGTGGTACGAAAAGTAGCGGCTCACATATATCCACGTAATCTATGAGTTGGTGAGTTAGATTAGGTGGGTTGACAGGGTTCATATGTTGCTGATTGGGTTAGAACTGTGTATTTTGTACATTATGGCGTCTCAAGAGAGCGGGCTGGTCTACCCTCACTCATCAAGGAACAGTGAACACCACCATCCACCACTCAAGGAACAGGAGTGTGAACAACAAGGAACTTCCATACCCTAAGAACTCTCCTACCCTAGAAACTCCCCTACCCTAGGAACATCCCTACCCTAGCAACTTCCCTACCCTAGCAACTCCCCTACCCTAGCAACTTCCCTACCCTAGCAACTCTCCTACCCTAGGATCTCCCCAACCCTAGTAACTTCCCTACCCTAGCAACTCCCCTACCCTAGCAACTCCCCTACCCTAGCAACTCCCCTACCCTAGCAACTCTCCTACTTTAGCAACTCTCCTACCTTAGCAACTCCCCTACTCTAGGAACTCCCCTACCCTAGGAACTCCCCTACCCTAGCAACTCCCCTACCCTAGCAACTCCCCTACTCCCCTACCTTAAGAACTTCCCTACCCTAGCAACTCCCCTACCTTAGCAACTCCCCTACCCTAGCAACTCCCCTACCCTAGCAACTCCCCTACCCTAGCAACTCCCCTACCCTAGCAACTCCCCTACCCTAGGAACTACCCTTCCCTAGCAACTACCCTATCCTAGCGACTCCCTTACCCTAGCAACACCCATACCCCTAGGAACTCCCTTACCCTAGCAACTCCCCTACCCTAGGGACTCCCCTTCCCCTAGGAACTCCCCAACCCTAGCAGCTCCCCGACCCTAGCAACTCCCCTACTCTAGGAACTACCCTTCCCTAGCAACCACCCTACCCTAGCAACTCCCTACCCTAGCAACTCCCCTACCCTAGCAACTCCCCTACCCCAGCAACTCCCCTACCCTAGCAACTCCCCTACCCTAGCAACTCCCCTACCTTATACACTTCCCTACCCTAGCAACTCCCATAACCTAGCAACTCCCCTACCCTAGCAACTCCCCCTACCCTAGCAACTCCCCTACCGTAGCAACTCCTCTGCCCTAGACACTTCCCTACCCTAGCAACTCCCCTAACCTAGCAACTCCCCTACCCTAGCAACTCCCCTACCTTAGGAACTCCCCTACCCTAGACACTTCCCTACCCTATCTTAGGAAGACTTTGATAAAGCCGCCTTCAAACGCCATAGCAACTTCTAATTCATTTGACGTTTTGGAGGACGAGTGTTGTGGTGAGACTGCGGATCGCGCAAAAGGGAAAGCAACGAAGAGCAAGGAAGCGCAGGCCCCTCAGAGAGTAAAGGAAGTACTTGACTTGAGAATTCACAATCGACATGAGAATGGTCCAGGACGGACCGAAACGTCGTCGTCCCTTCAATTTCTAGTGTGTGGTCTGGTCAACAGTAAAGGAAGTACCTAAGCAAACCTTAGTTGTGGGAGATTCCCAGATAAGGTATTTGGATAGAACGTTTTGTGCTAGAGATAGGGGGAACAGGTTAAGGGTTTGCTATCCCGGAGCTGGCATTGATGATATTATAAACAACATGAATGATATTATGGCTGGAAATGGGAACAATCCCGTTATTTGCATTAGCGTGGGAGGAAATGATGTTGGTCGAGTTAGGAGTGAGGAACTGATTCAGAGGTATAAAACAGCCATAGAATTAGTTAGGAGCAAGGTAGGAATCCCGATCATATGTGGCATTCTTCCAAGAAAGGGAGTGGGAAATGAATGGATATCGAGGGCACTTGGTGTCAATTGCCGGCTGGAAAGATATTGCAAATCAAATGCAATATCTTTCATAGACAACTGGGAACACTTCTATGGAAGAAATGAAATGTATGCTCGTGATGGGGTGCATCTATCGAGAGCTGGGGTTGTTGCTGTTGCGAACTCATTGGAAGAAGTGGTTAGAGGTGTTTGTTTGGGTTTAAACTGTTACTACATAGAGGTATGGGAATTGATTTGGAGGAAGGAGGTAATAAAAGTATGTGTTTGTGGGAGAAAGGAATTGGCAAAATGATCAGGGAAAGAGAAGGGCCTCAAAATAACAATTCACTTAGGGTATATTACACTAACAGTAGAAGTCTAAGAAATAAAATTAACAAATTAAATGCTCTTGTCTGCACAGAAAAAATAGATATTATTGCACTTACCGAAACGTGGATGAATGTAGAAAATAGAGAACTATTAGCTGAATATCAAATAAATGGATTTAAACTATTTCACACAGATAGATATATTAGACGAGGAGGTGGAGTAGCCATATATGTTAGGGACAATTTGAAATGTAGTCTCAAAGAGGGAATCAAAACTGAGCCACAGACAGAAACTATTTGGATAGAATTAAACGAAAAAGCTAATAATATTATAATAGGAGTTATATATAGGCCACCAAATTTAGACAGAATGGAAGCAAAGCACCTATGGGATGAAATATCTAGAGCATCTAGATCTAACAGTATTTATGTCATGGGTGACTTTAATTTTAGCGGAATAAACTGGTTGAACAAAACATAAGAACATAAGAACATAAGAACAAAGGTAACTGCAGAAGGCCTATTGGCCCATACGAGGCAGCTCCTATTCTATAACCACCCAATCCCACTCATATACTTGTCCAACCCGTGCTTGAAACAATCGAGGGACCCTACCTCCACAATGTTACGCGGCAATTGGTTCCACAAATCAACAACCCTGTTACTGAACCAGTATTTACCCAAGTCTTTCCTAAATCTAAACTTATCCAATTTATATCCATTGTTTCGTGTTCTGTCCTGCGTTGATACTTTTAATACCCTATTAATATCCCCCCGGTTATGTCCATTCATCCACTTGTAAACCTCTATCATGTCACCCCTAACTCTTCGCCTTTCCAGTGAATGCAACTTAAGCTTTGTTAATCTTTCTTCATATGAAAGATTTCTAATTTGGGGAATTAACTTAGTCATCCTACGCTGGACACGTTCAAGTGAATTTATATCCATTCTATAATATGGCGACCAAAACTGAACTGCATAATCTAAATGGGGCCTAACTAGAGCAAGATATAGCTTGAGAACCACACCAGGTGTCTTGTTACTAACGCTGCGATTAATAAATCCAAGTGTCCGATTTGCCTTATTACGAACATTTATGCATTGATCCTTTTGTTTTAAATTCTTACTAATCATAACTCCCAGATCCCTTTCGCAATCCGACTTCGCAATCACAACACCATCTAGCTCGTATCTTGTAACTCTATCATCATTACCTAACCTCAGAACTTTACATTTATCAGCATTAAACTGCATCTGCCAATCCTTTGACCATTTCAAAACCCTATCTAGATCAACTTGAAGTGATAGTGAGTCCTCCTCCGAATTAATTTCCCTACCGATTTTCGTATCATCGGCAAATTTGCAAATGTTGCTACTCAAACCTGAATCTAAATCATCTAAATCTAATCTAAATCTAAATCATCTGAATCTAAAACAGGGAATAGTGAAGCAGAAGATTTTCTAGAATTAATTGACGATTGCTTTCTTACGCAACACATTAAGGAACCAACGCGGGAATATAATATTTTAGATTTAGTGTTAACTAACAGGGAAACACAAATTAATGACATCGAAATAGGGAGTGAGCTAGGGAACAGTGATCACAAAGTAATCAGATTTAGCATAGAATGGAATAGACCTGTAGGAGAAAATTCTGTTAAAGTGCCAGATTTTCGAAAAGCTGATTTTAATAGCCTAAGAAATGTTTTGGGTCAAATAGATTGGAAACTCTTGGGTATGGGGTGTGGGCCGGTCTTAGAGCGAGACATGAACCCAGCGATAGGTGACGTAAAAGGGGATTTCGATGTGGATTTAATATATAACTTATTTAAGAATATTCTAAACAAAGCACAGGAACGTAGTATACCATACAAATTGAATAGGTCGAATACTAATGACCCAAAGTGGATAACAAATAATTTGAAGAACCTTATAGGTAAAAAGAGAGCATGGTACAAAAGGATTAAGAATGGGGAAGTCAGGTTAGAACAGGAATTCATACAACTGGTTAGAAATGTTAAAAAAGAGATTACGAAAGCAAAAAGAAACTATGAAGTTCGCATAGCAGAGCAAGCAAAGTCAAATCCTAAAGGGTTTTTTCAGTTATATCGAACTAAGACTAGGGAAAGGATAGGTCCATTAAAATCTGAGACAGGTCAAATAACGGATAATGACAAGGAGATGAGTAGTATTTTTAACAAATATTTTATATCTGTTTTTACTAAAGAAGAACTTAACAATATGCCTTCAGCCGAACAAGTCTATGTGGGTGGGGATGAGGACAGGTTGACTAGTTTAGCAGTTACCAGGGAGGATGTAATTAAACAATTAGAAAAACTAAAACCAAACAAATCCCCAGGGCCGGATGAAGTGTTTGCCAGGGTGCTTAAAGAATGCAAAGAGGAGCTTTTTGACCCACTGTCAACATAAGAACAAAGGTAACTGCAGAAGGCCTATTGGCCCATACGAGGCAGCTCCTATTCTATAACCACCCAATCCCACTCATATACTTGTCCAACCCGTGCTTGAAACAATCGAGGGACCCCACCTCCACAATGTTACGCGGCAATTGGTTCCACAAATCAACAACCCTGTTACTGAACCAGTATTTACCCAAGTCTTTCCTAAATCTAAACTTATCCAATTTATATCCATTGTTTCGTGTTCTGTCCTGTGTTGATACTTTTAATACCCTATTAATATCCCCCCGGTTATGTCCATTCATCCACTTGTAAACCTCTATCATGTCACCCCTAACTCTTCGCCTTTCCAGTGAATGCAACTTAAGCTTTGTTAATCTTTCTTCATATGAAAGATTTCTAATTTGGGGAATTAACTTAGTCATCCTACGCTGGACACGTTCAAGTGAATTTATATCCATTCTATAATATGGCGACCAAAACTGAACTGCATAATCTAAATGGGGCCTAACTAGAGCAAGATATAGCTTGAGAACCACACCAGGTGTCATGTTACTAACGCTGCGATTAATAAATCCAAGTGTCCGATTTGCCTTATTACGAACATTTATGCATTGATCCTTTTGTTTTAAATTCTTACTAATCATAACTCCCAGATCCCTTTCGCAATCCGACTTCGCAATCACAACACCATCTAGCTCGTATCTTGTAACTCTATCATCATTACCTAACCTCAGAACTTTACATTTATCAGCATTAAACTGCATCTGCCAATCCTTTGACCATTTCAAAACCCTATCTAGAAACCATATTTAATAAATCAATAGAGTCAAGCAGAGTGCCGGAGTTTTGGAAGGTTGCTAATGTGATACCAGTTTTTAAGAAAGGAAATAGATCACTTGCGTCAAACTATCGGCCAATTAGCCTAACGTCTATTGTGGGAAAGTTACTTGAATCAATAATTGCAAATACAATTCGTCTCCATCTTGAAAAACATAAATTAATAAATGAGTCGCAAAATGGTTTTACAAATGGCCGGTCATGTTTTACAAATTTGCTAACTTTTTATTCCAGCATAGTTGAGGCAGTTGATAGTGGTAAGGATTGTGATGTTGTGTACCTTGACTTTAGCAAAGCTTTTGATACAGTGCCACATGAAAGACTAATTAAAAAAATAGAAGCTCGTGGTATTGGGGGTGCTATATTAACTTGGATTAGGGCATGGCTATTCCAAAGGAAACATAGAGTTAGTATAAATGGGGTTAAGTCAGAGTGGGATAATGTTGTTAGTGGAGTACCTCAGGGCTCTGTCCTGGGACCTCTGTTGTTTATAATATATATAAATGATTTAGATTCAGGTTTGAGTAGCAACATTTGCAAATTTGCCGATGATACGAAAATCGGTAGAGAAATTAATTCGGAGGAGGACTCACTATCACTTCAAGTTGATCTAGATAGGGTTTTGAAATGGTCAAAGGATTGGCAAATGCAGTTTAATGCTGATAAATGTAAAGTTCTGAGGCTAGGTAATGATGATAGAGTTACAAGATACGAGCTAGATGGTGTTGAGATTGTGAAGTCAGATTGCGAAAGGGATCTGGGAGTTATGATTAGTAAGAATTTAAAACAAAAGGATCAATGCATGAATGTTCGTAATAAGGCGAATAGGACACTGGGATTTATTAATCGAAGCGTTAGTAACAAGACACCTGGTGTGGTTCTTAAGCTATATCTTGCTCTGGTTAGGCCCCATTTAGATTGTGCAGTTCAGTTTTGGTCGCCGTATTATAGAATGGATATAAATTCACTTGAACGTGTCCAACGTAGGATGACTAAGTTAAGAACATAAGAACATAAGAACAAAGGTAACTGCAGAAGGCCTATTGGCCCATACGAGGCAGCTCCTATTCTATAACCACCCAATCCCACTCATATACTTGTCCAACCCGTGCTTGAAACAATCGAGGGACCCCACCTCCACAATGTTACGCGGCAATTGGTTCCACAAATCAACAACCCTGTTACTGAACCAGTATTTACCCAAGTCTTTCCTAAATCTAAACTTATCCAATTTATATCCATTGTTTCGTGTTCTGTCCTGTGTTGATACTTTTAATACCCTATTAATATCCCCCTGGTTATGTCCATTCATCCACTTGTAAACCTCTATCATGTCACCCCTAACTCTTCGCCTTTCCAGTGAATGCAACTTAAGCTTTGTTAATCTTTCTTCATATGAAAGATTTCTAATTTGGGGAATTAACTTAGTCATCCTACGCTGGACACGTTCAAGTGAATTTATATCCATTCTATAATATGGCGACCAAAACTGGACTGCATAATCTAAATGGGGCCTAACTAGAGCAAGATATAGCTTGAGAACCACACCAGGTGTCTTGTTACTAACGCTGCGATTAATAAATCCAAGTGTCCGATTTGCCTTATTACGAACATTTATGCATTGATCCTTTTGTTTTAAATTCTTACTAATCATAACTCCCAGATCCCTTTCGCAATCCGACTTCGCAATCACAACACCATCTAGCTCGTATCTTGTAACTCTATCATCATTACCTAACCTCAGAACTTTACATTTATCAGCATTAAACTGCATCTGCCAATCCTTTGACCATTTCAAAACCCTATCTAGATCAACTTGAAGTGATAGTGAGTCCTCCTCCGAATTAATTTCCCTACCGATTTTCGTATCATCGGCAAATTTGCAAATGTTGCTACTCAAACCTGAATCTAAATCATTTATATATATTATAAACAACAGAGGTCCCAGGACAGAGCCTTGAGGCACTCCACTTACAACATTTTCCCACTCTGACTTGATTCCATTTATACTAACTCTCTGTTTCCTTTGGTATAGCCATGCCCTAATCCAGCTTAATATAGCACCCCCAATACCATGAGACTCTATCTTTTTAATCAGTCTTTCATGTGGCACTGTATCAAAAGCTTTGCTAAAGTCAAGGTATACAACATCGCAATCCTTACCACTATCAACTGCCTCAACAATGCTAGAATAAAAGGATAACAAATTTGTTAAACATGAACGGCCATTTATAAAACCATGTTGCGACTCAATTATTAATTTATGTTTTTCAAGATGAAGACGAATTTTATTTGCTATTATAGATTCGAGTAACGTTCCCACAATAGACGTTAGGCTAATTGGTCGATAGTTAGACGCAAGTGATCTATCTCCTTTCTTAAAAACTGGTATCACATTAGCAACTTTCCAAAACTCTGGCACTCTGCCTGACTCTATTGATTTATTAAATATGGTAGACAGTGGGTCACAAAGCTCCTCTTTGCATTCTTTAAGCACCCTGGCAAACACTTCATCCGGCCCTGGGGATTTGTTTGGTTTGAGTTTTACTATTTGTTTAAGAACATCCTCCCTGGTAACTGCTAAACTCGTCAACCTGTCCTCGTCGCCACCCACATAGACTTGTTCGGCTGAAGGCATATTGTTAAGTTCCTCTTTAGTAAATACAGATACAAAATATTTATTAAAAATACTACTCATCTCTTCATCACTATCTGTTATTTGACCTGTCTCAGTTTTTAATGGACCTATCCTTTCCCTAGTCTTAGTACGATATAACTGAAAAAACCCTTTAGGATTTGTCTTTGCTTGCCCTGCTATGCGAACTTCATAGTTTCTTTTTGCTTTCCTTATCTCTTTTTTAACATTTCTAACCAGTTGTACGAATTCCTGTTCTAAAGTGACCTCCCCATTTTTAATCCTTATGTACCAAGCTCTCTTTTTACCTATAAGGTTCTTCAAATTCTTTGTTATCCACTTTGGGTCATTAGTATTCGATCTATTCAATTTGTATGGTATACTACGTTCCTGTGCTTTGTTTAGAATATTCTTAAATAAGTTATATATTGAATCCACATCGAAATCCTCATTTAAGTCACCTATCGCTGGGTTCATGTCTCGCTCCAAGACCGGCCCACACCCCATACCCAAGACTTTCCAATCAATTTGACCCAAAAAATTTCTTAGGCTATTAAAATCAGCTTTTCGAAAATCTGGCACTTTAACAGAATTTTCTCCTACTGGTCTATTCCATTCTATGCTAAATCTGATTTCTTTGTGATCACTGCTCCCTAGCTCACTCCCTATTTCGATGTCATTAATTTGCGTTTCCCTGTTGGTTAACACTAAATCTAAAATATTATTTTCCCGTGTTGGTTCCTTAATGTGTTGCGTAAGAAAGCAATCGTCAATTAATTCTAGAAAATCTTCTGCTTCACTATTCCCTGTTTTGTTCAACCAGTTTATTCCGCTAAAATTAAAGTCACCCATGACATAAATACTGTTAGATCTAGATGCTCTAGATATTTCATCCCATAGATGCTTTGCTTCCATTCTGTCTAAATTTGGTGGCCTATATATTACTCCTATTATAATATTATTAGCTTTTTCGTTTAATTCAATCCAAATAGTTTCTGTGTGTGGCTCTGTTTTGATTCCCTCTTTGAGACTACATTTCAAATTGTCCCTAACATATATGGCTACTCCCTAACATATATGGTTAATTCCCCAAATTAGAAATCTTTCATATGAAGAAAGATTAACAAAGCTTAATTTGCATTCACTGGAAAGGCGAAGAGTTAGGGGTGACATGATAGAGGTTTAGAAGTGGATGAATGGACATAACAGGGGGGATATTAATAGGGTATTAAAAATATCAACACAAGAGAGAACACGAAACAATGGGTATAAATTGGATAAGTTTAGATTTAGGAAAAACTTGGGTAAATACTGGTTCAGTAACAGGGTTGTTGATTTGTGGAATCAATTGCCGCGTAACGGGGTGGAGGTGGTGTCCCTCGATTGTTTCAAGCGCGGGTTGGACAAGTATATGAGTGGGATTGGGTGGTTATAAATAGGAGCTGCCTCGTATGGGCCAATAGGCCTTCTGGAGTTGCCTTTGTTCTTATGTTTTTATGTTCTTATGGAAAGGCGAAGAGTTAGGGGTGACATGATAGAGGTTTACAAGTGGGTGAATGGACATAACAAAGGGGATATTAATAGGGTATTAAAAATATCAACACAAGACAGAACACGAAACAATGGGTATAAATTGGATAAGTTTAGATTTAGGAAAGACTTGGGTAAATACTGGTTCAGCAACAGGGTTGTTGACTTGTGGAACCAATTACCGTGTAACGTGCTGGAGGTGGGGTAACTCGATTGTTTCAAGCGCGGGTTGGACAAGTATATGAGTGGGATTGGGTCGTTATAAATAGGAGCTTCCTCGTATGGGCCAATAGGCCTTCTGCAGTTGCATTTGTTCTTATGTTCTTATCAACTCCCCTAACCTAGCAACTCCCCTACCCTAGCAACTCCCCTACCGTAGCAACTCCCCTGCCCTAGCAACTCCCCTACCCTAGCAACTCCCCTACCTTATACACTTCCCTACCCTAGCAACTCCCCTACCGTAGCAACTCCCCTGCCCTAGCAACTCCCCTACCCTAGCAACTCCCCTACCTTATACACTTCCCTAACCTAGCAACTCCCCTACCCTAGCAAATCCCCCTACCCTAGCAACTCCCCTACCGTAGCAACTCCTCTGCCCTAGACACTTCCCTACCCTAGCAACTCCCCTGCCCTAGCAACTCCTCTACCCTAGCAACTCCCCTACCTTATACACTTCCCTACCCTAGCAACTCCCCTAACCTAGCAACTCCCCTACCCTAGCAACTCCCCTACCTTATACACTTCCCTACTCTAGCAACTCCCCTACCTTAGCAACTCCCCTACCCTAGCAACTCCCCTACCCTAGCAACTCCCCTATCCTAGCAACTCCCCTACCCTAGCAACTCCCCTACCCTAGCAACTCCCCTACCCTAGGAACTACCCTTCCCTAGCAACTACCCTATCCTAGCGACTCCCTTACCCTAGCAACACCCATACCCCTAGGAACTCCCTTACCCTAGCAACTCCCCTACCCTAGGGACTCCCCTTCCCCTAGGAACTCCCCAACCCTAGCAGCTCCCCGACCCTAGCAACTCCCCTACTCTAGGAACTACCCTTCCCTAGCAACCACCCTACCCTAGCAACTCCCTACCCTAGCAACTCCCCTACCCTAGCAACTCCCCTACCCCAGCAACTCCCCTACCTTATACACTCCCCTACCCTAGCAACTCCCCTACCCTAGCAACTCCCCTACCTTATACACTTCCCTACCCTAGCAACTCCCATAACCTAGCAACTCCCCTACCCTAGCAACTCCCCCTACCCTAGCAACTCCCCTACCGTAGCAACTCCTCTGCCCTAGACACTTCCCTACCCTAGACACTTCCCTACCCTATCTTAGGAAGACTTTGATAAAGCCGCCTTCAAACGCCATAGCAACTTCTAATTCATTTGACGTTTTGGAGGACGAGTGTTGTGGTGAGACTGCGGATCGCGCAAAAGGGAAAGCAACGAAGAGCAAGGAAGCGCAGGCCCCTCAGAGAGTAAAGGAAGTACTTGACTTGAGAATTCACAATCGACATGAGAATGGTCCAGGACGGACCGAAACGTCGTCGTCCCTTCAATTTCTAGTGTGTGGTCTGGTCAACAGTACATAAGAACATAAGAACATAAGAACAAAGGTAACTGCAGAAGGCCTATTGGCCCATACGAGGCAGCTCCTATTCTATAACCACCCAATCCCACTCATATACTTGTCCAACCCGTGCTTGAAACAATCGAGGGACCCCACCTCCACAATGTTACGCGGCAATTGGTTCCACAAATCAACAACTCTGTTACTGAACCAGTATTTACCCAAGTCTTTCCTAAATCTAAACTTATCCAATTTATATCCATTGTTTCGTGTTCTGTCCTGTGTTGATACTTTTAATACCCTATTAATATCCCCCCGGTTATGTCCATTCATCCACTTGTAAACCTCTATCATGTCACCCCTAACTCTTCGCCTTTCCAGTGAATGCAACTTAAGCTTTGTTAATCTTTCTTCATATGAAAGATTTCTAATTTGGGGAATTAACTTAGTCATCCTACGCTGGACACGTTCAAGTGAATTTATATCCATTCTATAATATGGCGACCAAAACTGAACTGCATAATCTAAATGGGGCCTAACTAGAGCAAGATATAGCTTGAGAACCACACCAGGTGTCTTGTTACTAACGCTGCGATTAATAAATCCAAGTGTCCGATTTGCTTTATTACGAACATTTATGCATTGATCCTTTTGTTTTAAATTCTTACTAATCATAACTCCCAGATCCCTTTCGCAATCCGACTTCGCAATCACAACACCATCTAGCTCGTATCTTGTAACTCTATCATCATTACCTAACCTCAGAACTTTACATTTATCAGCATTAAACTGCATCTGCCAATCCTTTGACCATTTCAAAACCCTATCTAGATCAACTTGAAGTGATAGTGAGTCCTCCTCCGAATTAATTTCCCTACCGATTTTCGTATCATCGGCAAATTTGCAAATGTTGCTACTCAAACCTGAATCTAAATCATTTATATATATTATAAACAACAGAGGTCCCAGGACAGAGCCTTGAGGCACTCCACTTACAACATTTTCCCACTCTGACTTGATTCCATTTATACTAACTCTCTGTTTCCTTTGGTATAGCCATGCCCTAATCCAGCTTAATATAGCACCCCCAATACCATGAGACTCTATTTTTTTAATCAGTCTTTCATGTGGCACTGTATCAAAAGCTTTGCTAAAGTCAAGGTATACAACATCGCAATCCTTACCACTATCAACTGCCTCAACAATGCTAGAATAAAAAGATAACAAATTTGTTAATCATGAACGGCCATTTATAAAACCATGTTGCGACTCAATTATTAATTTATGTTTTTCAAGATGAAGACGAATTTTATTTGCTATTATAGATTCGAGTAACTTTCCCACAATAGACGTTAGGCTAATTGGTCGATAGTTAGACGCAAGTGATCTATCTCCTTTCTTAAAAACTGGTATCACATTAGCAACTTTCCAAAACTCTGGCACTCTGCCTGACTCTATTGATTTATTAAATATGGTTGACAGTGGGTCACAAAGCTCCTCTTTGCATTCTTTAAGCACCCTAGCAAACACTTCATCCGGCCCTGGGGATTTGTTTGGTTTGAGTTTTACTATTTGTTTAAGAACATCCTCCCTGGTAACTGCTAAACTCGTCAACCTGTCCTCGTCCCCACCCACATAGACTTGTTCGGCTGAAGGCATATTGTTAAGTTCCTCTTTAGTAAATACAGATACAAAATATTTATTAAAAATACTACTCATCTCTTCATCACTATCTGTTATTTGACCTGTCTCAGTTTTTAATGGACCTATCCTTTCCCTAGTCTTAGTACGATATAACTGAAAAAAACCCTTTAGGATTTGTCTTTGCTTGCCCTGCTATGCGAACTTCATAGTTTCTTTTTGCTTTCCTTATCTCTTTTTTAACATTTCTAACCAGTTGTACGAATTCCTGTTCTAAAGTGACCTCCCCATTTTTAATCCTTTTGTACCAAGCTCTCTTTTTACCTATAAGGTTCTTCAAATTATTTGTTATCCACTTTGGGTCATTAGTATACGATCTATTCAATTTGTATGGTATACTACGTTCCTGTGCTTTGTTTAGAATATTCTTAAATAAGTTATATATTGAATCCACATCGAAATCCCCATTTAAGTCACCTATCGCTGGGTTCATGTCTCGCTCCTAGACCGGCCCACACCCCATACCCAAGCCTTTCCAATCAATTTGACCCAAAAAATTTCTTAGGCTATTAAAATCAGCTTTTCGAAAATCTGGCACTTTAACAGAATTTTCTCCTACTGGTCTATTCCATTCTATGCTAAATCTGATTTCTTTGTGATCACTGCTCCCTAGCTCACTCCCTATTTCGATGTCATTAATTTGCGTTTCCCTGTTAGTTAACACTAAATCTAAAATATTATTTTCCCGTGTTGGTTCCTTAATGTGTTGCGTAAGAAAGCAATCGTCAATTAATTCTAGAAAATCTTCTGCTTCACTATTCCCTGTTTTGTTCAACCAGTTTATTCCGCTAAAATTAAAGTCACCCATGACATAAATACTGTTAGATCTAGATGCTCTAGATATTTCATCCCATAGATGCTTTGCTTCCATTCTGTCTAAATTTGGTGGCCTATATATTACTCCTATTATAATATTATTAGCTTTTTCGTTTAATTCAATCCAAATAGTTTCTGTGTGTGGCTCTGTTTTGATTCCCTCTTTGAGACTACATTTCAAATTGTCCCTAACATATATGGCTACTCCACCTCCTCGTCTAATATATCTATCTGTGTGAAATAGTTTAAATCCATATATTTGATATTCAGCTAATAGTTCTCTATTTTCTACATTCATCCACGTTTCGGTAAGTGCAATAATATCTATTTTTTCTGTGCAGACAAGAGCATTTAATTCGTTAATTTTATTTCTTAGACTTCTACTGTTAGTGTAATATACCCTAAGTGAATTGTTATTTTGCGGACCTTCTCTTTCCCTGATCGTTTTGCCAATTCCTTTCTCCCACAAACACATACTTTTATTACCTCCTTCCTCCAAATCAATTCCCATACCTCTATCTACTAACAGTTTAAACCCAAACAAACACCTCTAACCACTTCTTCTAGCGAGTTCGCAACAGCAACAACCCCAGCTCTCGATAGATGCACCCCATCACGAGCATACATTTCATTTCTTCCATAGAAGTGTTCCCAGTTGTCTATGAAAGATATTGCATTTGATTTGCAATATCTTTCCAGCCGGCAATTGACACCAAGTGCCCTCGATATCCATTCATTTCCCACTCCCTTTCTTGGAAGAATGCCACATATGATCGGGATTCCTCCCTTGCTCCTAACTAACTCTATGGCTGTTTTATACCTCTGAATCAGTTCCTCACTCCTGACTCGACCAACATCATTTCCTCCCACGCTAATGCAAATAATGGGATTGTTCCCATTACCAGCCATAATATCATTCATGTTGTTTATAATATCACCAATGCCAGCTCCGGGATAGCAAACCCTTAACCTGTTCCCCCTATCTCTAGCACAAAACGTTCTATCCAAATACCTTATCTGGGAATCTCCCACAACTAATGTTTGCTTAGGTACTTCCTTTACTTTCTGAGGGGCCTGCGCTTCCTTTCTCTTCGTTGCTTTCCCTTTTGCGCGATCCACAGTCTCTCCACAACACTCGTCCTCCAAAACGTCAAATGAATTTGAAGTTGCTATGGCGTTTGAAGGCGGCTTTATCAAAGTCTTCTTAAGGCCCCTGTCTTTCGCAACTCTCCAAGACGAGGTCCCTTTACTGCTGGTCTCCTCCTTCGTTACTTCTCGTTGTTTTTTAAGCTGACGCACCTCCTCCCGCAGAGAGTCCAACTCTGTCCTCAGGGCTCCCACTAGAGTCACCAGGTCCTTCACTACAACTTCCATATTGCTATGATAATATATCCAAAGGAAGGATATATGATAGGGTTATATGATAATATAAAAGGAAGGGTTATATGATAATATAACAGTAAAGGAAGTACCTAAGCAAACCTTAGTTGTGGGAGATTCCCAGATAAGGTATTTGGATAGAACGTTTTGTGCTAGAGATAGGGGGAACAGGTTAAGGGTTTGCTATCCCGGAGCTGGCATTGATGATATTATAAACAACATGAATGATATTATGACTGGAAATGGGAACAATCCCGTTATTTGCATTAGCGTGGGAGGAAATGATGTTGGTCGAGTTAGGAGTGAGGAACTGATTCAGAGGTATAAAACAGCCATAGAATTAGTTAGGAGCAAGGTAGGAATCCCGATCATATGTGGCATTCTTCCAAGAAAGGGAGTGGGAAATGAATGGATATCGAGGGCACTTGGTGTCAATTGCCGGCTGGAAAGATATTGCAAATCAAATGCAATATCTTTCATAGACAACTGGGAACACTTCTATGGAAGAAATGAAATGTATGCTCGTGATGGGGTGCATCTATCGAGAGCTGGGGTTGTTGCTGTTGCGAACTCATTGGAAGAAGTGGTTAGAGGTGTTTGTTTGGGTTTAAACTGTTAAGAACATAAGAACATAAGAACAAAGGTAACTGCAGAAGGCCTATTGGCCCATACGAGGCAGCTCCTATTCTATAACCACCCAATCCCACTCATATACTTGTCCAACCCGTGCTTGAAACAATCGAGGGACCCCACCTCCACAATGTTACGCGGCAATTGGTTCCACAAATCAACAACCCTGTTACTGAACCAGTATTTACCCAAGTCTTTCCTAAATCTAAACTTATCCAATTTATATCCATTGTTTCGTGTTCTGCCCTGTGTTGATACTTTTAATACCCTATTAATATCCCCCCGGTTATGTCCATTCATCCACTTGTAAACCTCTATCATGTCACCCCTAACTCTTCGCCTTTCCAGTGAATGCAACTTAAGCTTTGTTAATCTTTCTTCATATGAAAGATTTCTAATTTGGGGAATTAACTTAGTCATCCTACGCTGGACACGTTCAAGTGAATTTATATCCATTCTATAATATGGCGACCAAAACTGAACTGCATAATCTAAATGGGGCCTAACTAGAGCAAGATATAGCTTGAGAACCACACCAGGTGTCTTGTTACTAACGCTGCGATTAATAAATCCAAGTGTCCGATTTGCCTTATTACGAACATTTATGCATTGATCCTTTTGTTTTAAATTCTTACTAATCATAACTCCCAGATCCCTTTCGCAATCCGACTTCGCAATCACAACACCATCTAGCTCGTATCTTGTAACTCTATCATCATTACCTAACCTCAGAACTTTACATTTATCAGCATTAAACTGCATCTGCCAATCCTTTGACCATTTCAAAACCCTATCTAGATCAACTTGAAGTGATAGTGAGTCCTCCTCCGAATTAATTTCCCTACCGATTTTCGTATCATCGGCAAATTTGCAAATGTTGCTACTCAAACCTGAATCTAAATCATTTATATATATTATAAACAACAGAGGTCCCAGGACAGAGCCTTGAGGCACTCCACTTACAACATTTTCCCACTCTGACTTGATTCCATTTATACTAACTCTCTGTTTCCTTTGGTATAGCCATGCCCTAATCCAGCTTAATATAGCACCCCCAATACCATGAGACTCTATTTTTTTAATCAGTCTTACATGTGGCACTGTATCAAAAGCTTTGCTAAAGTCAAGGTATACAACATCGCAATCCTTACCACTATCAACTGCCTCAACAATGCTAGAATAAAAAGATAACAAATTTGTTAAACATGAACGGCCATTTATAAAACCATGTTGCGACTCAATTATTAATTTATGTTTTTCAAGATGAAGACGAATTTTATTTGCTATTATAGATTCGAGTAACTTTCCCACAATAGACGTTAGGCTAATTGGTCGATAGTTGGACGCAAGTGATCTATCTCCTTTCTTAAAAACTGGTATCACATTAGCAACTTTCCAAAACTCTGGCACTCTGCCTGACTCTATTGATTTATTAAATATGGTTGACAGTGGGTCACAAAGCTCCTCTTTGCATTCTTTAAGCACCCTAGCAAACACTTCATCCGGCCCTGGGGATTTGTTTGGTTTGAGTTTTACTATTTGTTTAAGAACATCCTCCCTGGTAACTGCTAAACTCGTCAACCTGTCCTCGTCCCCACCCACATAGACTTGTTCGGCTGAAGGCATATTGTTAAGTTCCTCTTTAGTAAATACAGATACAAAATATTTATTAAAAATACTACTCATCTCTTCATCACTATCTGTTATTTGACCTGTCTCAGTTTTTAATGGACCTATCCTTTCCCTAGTCTTAGTACGATATAACTGAAAAAACCCTTTAGGATTTGTCTTTGCTTGCCCTGCTATGCGAACTTCATAGTTTCTTTTTGCTTTCCTTATCTCTTTTTTAACATTTCTAACCAGTTGTACGAATTCCTGTTCTAAAGTGACCTCCCCATTTTTAATCCTTTTGTACCAAGCCCTCTTTTTACCTATAAGGTTCTTCAAATTCTTTGTTATCCACTTTGGGTCATTAGTATACGATCTATTCAATTTGTATGGTATACTACGTTCCTGTGCTTTGTTTAGAATATTCTTAAATAAGTTATATATTGAATCCACATCGAAATCCCCATTTAAGTCACCTATCGCTGGGTTCATGTCTCGCTCCAAGACCGGCCCACACCCCATACCCAAGCCTTTCCAATCAATTTGACCCAAAAAATTTCTTAGGCTATTAAAATCAGCTTTTCGAAAATCTGGCACTTTAACAGAATTTTCTCCTACTGGTCTATTCCATTCTATGCTAAATCTGATTTCTTTGTGATCACTGCTCCCTAGCTCACTCCCTATTTCGATGTCATTAATTTGCGTTTCCCTGTTAGTTAACATTAAATCTAAAATATTATTTTCCCGTGTTGGTTCCTTAATGTGTTGCGTAAGAAAGCAATCGTCAATTAATTCTAGAAAATCTTCTGCTTCACTATTCCCTGTTTTGTTCAACCAGTTTATTCCGCTAAAATTAAAGTCACCCATGACATAAATACTGTTAGATCTAGATGCTCTAGATATTTCATCCCATAGATGCTTTGCTTCCATTCTGTCTAAATTTGGTGGCCTATATATTACTCCTATTATAATATTATTAGCTTTTTCGTTTAATTCAATCCAAATAGTTTCTGTGTGTGGCTCTGTTTTGATTCCCTCTTTGAGACTACATTTCAAATTGTCCCTAACATATATGGCTACTCCACCTCCTCGTCTAATATATCTATCTGTGTGAAATAGTTTAAATCCATATATTTGATATTCAGCTAATAGTTCTCTATTTCCTACATTCATCCACGTTTCGGTAAGTGCAATAATATCTATTTTTTCTGTGCAGACAAGAGCATTTAATTCGTTAATTTTATTTCTTAGACTTCTACTGTTAGTGTAATATACCCCCTAGTTACTAGATAGAGGTATGGGAATTGATTTGGAGGAAGGAGGTAATAAAAGTATGTGTTTGTGGGAGAAAGGAATTGGCAAAATGATCAGGGAAAGAGAAGGGCCTCAAAATAACAATTCACTTAGGGTATATTACACTAACAGTAGAAGTCTAAGAAATAAAATTAACAAATTAAATGCTCTTGTCTGCACAGAAAAAATAGATATTATTGCACTTACCGAAACGTGGATGAATGTAGAAAATAGAGAACTATTAGCTGAATATCAAATAAATGGATTTAAACTATTTCACACAGATAGATATATTAGACGAGGAGGTGGAGTAGCCATATATGTTAGGGACAATTTGAAATGTAGTCTCAAAGAGGGAATCAAAACTGAGCCACAGACAGAAACTATTTGGATAGAATTAAACGAAAAAGCTAATAATATTATAATAGGAGTTATATATAGGCCACCAAATTTAGACAGAATGGAAGCAAAGCACCTATGGGATGAAATATCTAGAGCATCTAGATCTAACAGTATTTATGTCATGGGTGACTTTAATTTTAGCGGAATAAACTGGTTGAACAAAACAGGGAATAGTGAAGCAGAAGATTTTCTAGAATTAATTGACGATTGCTTTCTTACGCAACACATTAAGGAACCAACGCGGGAATATAATATTTTAGATTTAGTGTTAACTAACAGGGAAACACAAATTAATGACATCGAAATAGGGAGTGAGCTAGGGAACAGTGATCACAAAGTAATCAGATTTAGCATAGAATGGAATAGACCTGTAGGAGAAAATTCTGTTAAAGTGCCAGATTTTCGAAAAGCTGATTTTAATAGCCTAAGAAATGTTTTGGGTCAAATAGATTGGAAACTCTTGGGTATGGGGTGTGGGCCGGTCTTAGAGCGAGACATGAACCCAGCGATAGGTGACGTAAAAGGGGATTTCGATGTGGATTTAATATATAACTTATTTAAGAATATTCTAAACAAAGCACAGGAACGTAGTATACCATACAAATTGAATAGGTCGAATACTAATGACCCAAAGTGGATAACAAATAATTTGAAGAACCTTATAGGTAAAAAGAGAGCATGGTACAAAAGGATTAAGAATGGGGAAGTCAGGTTAGAACAGGAATTCATACAACTGGTTAGAAATGTTAAAAAAGAGATTAGGAAAGCAAAAAGAAACTATGAAGTTCGCATAGCAGAGCAAGCAAAGTCAAATCCTAAAGGGTTTTTTCAGTTATATCGAACTAAGACTAGGGAAAGGATAGGTCCATTAAAATCTGAGACAGGTCAAATAACGGATAATGACAAGGAGATGAGTAGTATTTTTAACAAATATTTTATATCTGTTTTTACTAAAGAAGAACTTAACAATATGCCTTCAGCCGAACAAGTCTATGTGGGTGGGGATGAGGACAGGTTGACTAGTTTAGCAGTTACCAGGGAGGATGTAATTAAACAATTAGAAAAACTAAAACCAAACAAATCCCCAGGGCCGGATGAAGTGTTTGCCAGGGTGCTTAAAGAATGCAAAGAGGAGCTTTTTGACCCACTGTCAACATAAGAACATAAGAACAAAGGTAACTGCAGAAGGCCTATTGGCCCATACGAGGCAGCTCCTATTCTATAACCACCCAATCCCACTCATATACTTGTCCAACCCGTGCTTGAAACAATCGAGGGACCCCACCTCCACAATATTACGCGGCAATTGGTTCCACAAATCAACAACCCTGTTACTGAACCAGTATTTACCCAAGTCTTTCCTAAATCTAAACTTATCCAATTTATATCCATTGTTTCGTGTTCTGTCCTGTGTTGATACTTTTAATACCCTATTAATATCCCCCCGGTTATGTCCATTCATCCACTTGTAAACCTCTATCATGTCACCCCTAACTCTTCGCCTTTCTAGTGAATGCAACTTAAGCTTTGTTAATCTTTCTTCATATGAAAGATTTCTAATTTGGGGAATTAACTTAGTCATCCTACGCTGGACACGTTCAAGTGAATTTATATCCATTCTATAATATGGCGACCAAAACTGAACTGCATAATCTAAATGGGGCCTAACTAGAGCAAGATATAGCTTGAGAACCACACCAGGTGTCATGTTACTAACGCTGCGATTAATAAATCCAAGTGTCCGATTTGCCTTATTACGAACATTTATGCATTGATCCTTTTGTTTTAAATTCTTACTAATCATAACTCCCAGATCCCTTTCGCAATCCGACTTCGCAATCACAACACCATCTAGCTCGTATCTTGTAACTCTATCATCATTACCTAACCTCAGAACTTTACATTTATCAGCATTAAACTGCATCTGCCAATCCTTTGACCATTTCAAAACCCTATCTAGAAACCATATTTAATAAATCAATAGAGTCAAGCAGAGTGCCGGAGTTTTGGAAGGTTGCTAATGTGATACCAGTTTTTAAGAAAGGAAATAGATCACTTGCGTCAAACTATCGGCCAATTAGCCTAACGTCTATTGTGGGAAAGTTACTTGAATCAATAATTGCAAATACAATTCGTCTCCATCTTGAAAAACATAAATTAATAAATGAGTCGCAACATGGTTTTACAAATGGCCGTTCATGTTTAACAAATTTGCTAACTTTTTATTCCAGCATAGTTGAGGCAGTTGATAGTGGTAAGGATTGTGATGTTGTGTACCTTGACTTTAGCAAAGCTTTTGATACAGTGCCACATGAAAGACTAATTAAAAAAATAGAAGCTCGTGGTATTGGGGGTGCTATATTAACTTGGATTAGGGCATGGCTATTCCAAAGGAAACATAGAGTTAGTATAAATGGGGTTAAGTCAGAGTGGGATAATGTTGTTAGTGGAGTACCTCAGGGCTCTGTCCTGGGACCTCTGTTGTTTATAATATATATAAATGATTTAGATTCAGGTTTGAGTAGCAACATTTGCAAATTTGCCGATGATACGAAAATCGGTAGAGAAATTAATTCGGAGGAGGACTCACTATCACTTCAAGTTGATCTAGATAGGGTTTTGAAATGGTCAAAGGATTGGCAAATGCAGTTTAATGCTGATAAATGTAAAGTTCTGAGGCTAGGTAATGATGATAGAGTTACAAGATACGAGCTAGATGGTGTTGAGATTGTGAAGTCAGATTGCGAAAGGGATCTGGGAGTTATGATTAGTAAGAATTTAAAACAAAAGGATCAATGCATGAATGTTCGTAATAAGGCGAATAGGACACTGGGATTTATTAATCGAAGCGTTAGTAACAAGACACCTGGTGTGGTTCTTAAGCTATATCTTGCTCTGGTTAGGCCCCATTTAGATTGTGCAGTTCAGTTTTGGTCGCCGTATTATAGAATGGATATAAATTCACTTGAACGTGTCCAACGTAGGATGACTAAGTTAATTCCCCAAATCAGAAATCTTTCATATGAAGAAAGATTAACAAAGCTTAATTTGCATTCACTGGAAAGGCGAAGAGTTAGGGGTGACATGATAGAGGTTTAGAAGTGGATGAATGGACATAACAGGGGGGATATTAATAGGGTATTAAAAATATCAACACAAGAGAGAACACGAAACAATGGGTATAAATTGGATAAGTTTAGATTTAGGAAAAACTTGGGTAAATACTGGTTCAGTAACAGGGTTGTTGATTTGTGGAATCAATTGCCGCGTAACGGGGTGGAGGTGGTGTCCCTCGATTGTTTCAAGCGCGGGTTGGACAAGTATATGAGTGGGATTGGGTGGTTATAAATAGGAGCTGCCTCGTATGGGCCAATAGGCCTTCTGGAGTTGCCTTTGTTCTTATGTTCTTATGTTCTTATGGAAAGGCGAAGAGTTAGGGGTGACATGATAGAGGTTTACAAGTGGGTGAATGGACATAACAAAGGGGATATTAATAGGGTATTAAAAATATCAACACAAGACAGAACACGAAACAATGGGTATAAATTGGATAAGTTTAGATTTAGGAAAGACTTGGGTAAATACTGGTTCAGCAACAGGGTTGTTGACTTGTGGAACCAATTACCGTGTAACGTGCTGGAGGTGGGGTAACTCGATTGTTTCAAGCGCGGGTTGGACAAGTATATGAGTGGGATTGGGTCGTTATAAATAGGAGCTGCCTCGTATGGGCCAATAGGCCTTCTGCAGTTGCATTTGTTCTTATGTTCTTATCAACTCCCCTAACCTAGCAACTCCCCTACCCTAGCAACTCCCCTACCGTAGCAACTCCCCTGCCCTAGCAACTCCCCTACCCTAGCAACTCCCCTACCTTATACACTTCCCTACCCTAGCAACTCCCCTACCGTAGCAACTCCCCTGCCCTAGCAACTCCCCTACCCTAGCAACTCCCCTACCTTATACACTTCCCTAACCTAGCAACTCCCCTACCCTAGCAAATCCCCCTACCCTAGCAACTCCCCTACCGTAGCAACTCCTCTGCCCTAGACACTTCCCTACCCTAGCAACTCCCCTGCCCTAGCAACTCCTCTACCCTAGCAACTCCCCTACCTTATACACTTCCCTACCCTAGCAACTCCCCTACCCTAGCAACTCCCCTACCTTATACACTTCCCTACTCTAGCAACTCCCCTACCTTAGCAACTCCCCTACCCTAGCAACTCCCCTACTCTAGGAACTACCCTTCCCTAGCAACTACCCTACCCTAGCAACTCCCCTACCCTAGCAACTCCCCTACCCTAGCAACTCCCCTACCTTATACACTTCCCTACCCTAGCAACTCCCCTAACCTAGCAACTCCCCTACCCTAGCAACTCCCCCTACCCTAGCAACTCCCCTACTGTAGCAACTCAGGCAGAGTGCCAGAGTTTTGGAAAGTTGCTAATGTGATACCAGTTTTTAAGAAAGGAGATAGATCACTTGCGTCTAACTATCGACCAATTAGCCTAACGTCTATTGTGGGAAAGTTACTCGAATCTATAATAGCAAATAAAATTCGTCTTCATCTTGAAAAACATAAATTAATAATTGAGTCGCAACATGGTTTTATAAATGGCCGTTCATGTTTAACAAATTTGTTATCTTTTTATTCTAGCATTGTTGAGGCAGTTGATAGTGGAAAGGATTGCGATGTTGTATACCTTGACTTTAGCAAAGCTTTTGATACAGTGCCACATGAAAGACTGATTAAAAAAATAGAGTCTCATGGTATTGGGGGTGCTATATTAAGCTGGATTAGGGCATGGCTATACCAAAGGAAACAGAGAGTTAGTATAAATGGAATCAAGTCAGAGTGGGAAAATGTTGTAAGTGGAGTGCCTCAAGGCTCTGTCCTGGGACCTCTGTTGTTTATAATATATATAAATGATTTAGATTCAGGTTTGAGTAGCAACATTTGCAAATTTGCCGATGATACGAAAATCGGTAGGGAAATTAATTCGGAGGAGGACTCACTATCACTTCAAGTTGATCTAGATAGGGTTTTGAAATGGTCAAAGGATTGGCAGATGCAGTTTAATGCTGATAAATGTAAAGTTCTGAGGTTAGGTAATGATGATAGAGTTACAAGATACGAGCTAGATGGTGTTGTGATTGCGAAGTCGGATTGCGAAAGGGATCTGGGAGTTATGATTAGTAAGAATTTAAAACAAAAGGATCAATGCATAAATGTTCGTAATAAGGCAAATCGGACACTTGGATTTATTAATCGCAGCGTTAGTAACAAGACACCTGGTGTGGTTCTCAAGCTATATCTTGCTCTAGTTAGGCCCCATTTAGATTATGCAGTTCAGTTTTGGTCGCCATATTATAGAATGGATATAAATTCACTTGAACGTGTCCAGCGTAGGATGACTAAGTTAATTCCCCAAATTAGAAATCTTTCATATGAAGAAAGATTAACAAAGCTTAAGTTGCATTCACTGGAAAGGCGAAGAGTTAGGGGTGACATGATAGAGGTTTACAAGTGGATGAATGGACATAACCGGGGGGATATTAATAGGGTATTAAAAGTATCAACACAGGACAGAACACGAAACAATGGATATAAATTGGATAAGTTTAGATTTAGGAAAGACTTGGGTAAATACTGGTTCAGTAACAGGGTTGTTGATTTGTGGAACCAATTGCCGCGTAACATTGTGGAGGTGGGGTCCCTCGATTGTTTCAAGCACGGGTTGGACAAGTATATGAGTGGGATTGGGTGGTTATAGAATAGGAGCTGCCTCGTATGGGCCAATAGGCCTTCTGCAGTTACCTTTGTTCTTATGTTATTATGTTCTTATGTTAACTCCTCTGCCCTAGACACTTCCCTACCCTAGTACTCCCCTAACCTAGCAACTCCCCTACCCTAGCAACTCCCCTACCTTAGGAACTCCCCTACCCTAGACACTTCCCTACCCTATCTTAGGAAGACTTTGATAAAGCCGCCTTCAAACGCCATAGCAACTTCTAATTCAATTGACGTTTTGGAGGACGAGTGCTGTGGTGAGACTGCGGATCGCGCAAAAGGGACAGCAACGAAGAGCAAGGAAGCGCAGGCCCCTCAGAGAGTAAAGGAATTACTTGACTTGAGAATTCACAATCGACTTGAGAATGGTCCAGGACGGACCGAAACGTCGTCGTCCCTTCAATTTCTAGTGTGTGGTCTGGTCAACAGTAAAGGAAGTACCTAAGCAAACCTTAGTTGTGGGAGATTCCCAGATAAGGTATTTGGATAGAACGTTTTGTGCTAGAGATAGGGGGAACAGGTTAAGGGTTTGCTATCCCGGAGCTGGCATTGATGATATTATAAACAACATGAATGATATTATGGCTGGAAATGGGAACAATCCCGTTATTTGCATTAGCGTGGGAGGAAATGATGTTGGTCGAGTTAGGAGTGAGGAACTGATTCAGAGGTATAAAACAGCCATAGAATTAGTTAGGAGCAAGGTAGGAATCCCGATCATATGTGGCATTCTTCCAAGATAGGGAGTGGGAAATGAATGGATATAGAGGGCACTTGGTGTCAATTGCCGGCTGGAAAGATATTGCAAATCAAATGCAATATCTTTCATAGACAACTGGGAACACTTCTATGGAAGAAATGAAATGTATGCTCGTGATGGGGTGCATCTAAGGATTAAGGATTGCGATGTTGTATACCTTGACTTTAGCAAAGCTTTTGATACTGTATCATTGTTTGATACAGTGCCACATGAAAGACCGATTAAAAAAATAGAGTCTCATGGTATTGGGGGTGCTATATTAAGCTGGATTAGGGCATGGCTATACCAAAGGAAACAGAGAGTTAGTATAAATGGAATCAAGTCAGAGTGGGAAAATGTTGTAAGTGGAGTGCCTCAAGGCTCTGTCCTGGGACCTCTGTTGTTTATAATATATATAAATGATTTAGATTCAGGTTTGAGTAGCAACATTTGCAAATTTGCCGATGATACGAAAATCGGTAGGGAAATTAATTCGGAGGAGGACTCACTATCACTTCAAGTTGATCTAGATAGGGTTTTGAAATGGTCAAAGGATTGGCAGATGCAGTTTAATGCTGATAAATGTAAAGTTCTGAGGTTAGGTAATGATGATAGAGTTACAAGATACGAGCTAGATGGTGTTGTGATTGCGAAGTCGGATTGCGAAAGGGATCTGGGAGTTATGATTAGTAAGAATTTAAAACAAAAGGATCAATGCATAAATGTTCGTAATAAGGCAAATCGGACACTTGGATTTATTAATCGCAGCGTTAGTAACAAGACACCTGGTGTGGTTCTCAAGCTATATCTTGCTCTAGTTAGGCCCCATTTAGATTATGCAGTTCAGTTTTGGTCGCCATATTATAGAATGGATATAAATTCACTTGAACGTGTCCAGCGTAGGATGACTAAGTTAATTCCCCAAATTAGAAATCTTTCATATGAAGAAAGATTAACAAAGCTTAAGTTGCATTCACTGGAAAGGCGAAGAGTTAGGGGTGACATGATAGAGGTTTACAAGTGGATGAATGGACATAACCGGGGGGATATTAATAGGGTATTAAAAGTATCAACACAGGACAGAACACGAAACAATGGATATAAATTGGATAAGTTTAGATTTAGGAAAGACTTGGGTAAATACTGGTTCAGTAACAGGGTTGTTGATTTGTGGAACCAACTGCCGCGTAACATTGTGGAGGTGGGGTGGGGCTCGATTGTTTCAAGCGCGGGTTGGACAAGTATATGAGTGGGATTGGGTGGTTATAGAATAGGAGCTGCCTCGTATGGGCCAATAGGCCTTCTGCAGTTACCTTTGTTCTTATGTTCTTATGTTCTTACAGTGCCACATGAAAGACTGATTAAAAAAATAGAGTCTCATGGTATTGGGGGTGCTATATTAAGCTGGATTAGGGCATGGCTATACCAAAGGAAACAGAGAGTTAGTATAAATGGAATCAAGTCAGAGTGGGAAAATGTTGTAAGTGGAGTGCCTCAAGGCTCTGTCCTGGGACCTCTGTTGTTTATAATATATATAAATGATTTAGATTCAGGTTTGAGTAGCAACATTTGCAAATTTGCCGATGATACGAAAATCGGTAGGGAAATTAATTCGGAGGAGGACTCACTATCACTTCAAGTTGATCTAGATAGGGTTTTGAAATGGTCAAAGGATTGGCAGATGCAGTTTAATGCTGATAAATGTAAAGTTCTGAGGTTAGGTAATGATGATAGAGTTACAAGATACGAGCTAGATGGTGTTGTGATTGCGAAGTCGGATTGCGAAAGGGATCTGGGAGTTATGATTAGTAAGAATTTAAAACAAAAGGATCAATGCATAAATGTTCGTAATAAGGCAAATCGGACACTTGGATTTATAATCGCAGCGTTAGTAACAAGACACCTGGTGTGGTTCTCAAGCTATATCTTGCTCTAGTTAGGCCCCATTTAGATTATGCAGTTCAGTTTTGGTCGCCATATTATAGAATGGATATAAATTCACTTGAACGTGTCCAGCGTAGGATGACTAAGTTAATTCCCCAAATTAGAAATCTTTCATATGAAGAAAGATTAACAAAGCTTAAGTTGCATTCACTGGAAAGGCGAAGAGTTAGGGGTGACATGATAGAGGTTTACAAGTGGATGAATGGACATAACCGGGGGGATATTAATAGGGTATTAAAAGTATCAACACAGGACAGAACACGAAACAATGGATATAAATTGGATAAGTTTAGATTTAGGAAAGACTTGGGTAAATACTGGTTCAGTAACAGGGTTGTTGATTTGTGGAACCAATTGCCGCGTAACATTGTGGAGGTGGGGTCCCTCGATTGTTTCAAGCACGGGTTGGACAAGTATATGAGTGGGATTGGGTGGTTATAGAATAGGAGCTGCCTCGTATGGGCCAATAGGCCTTCTGCAGTTACCTTTGTTCTTATGTTCTTATGTTCTTATCTATCGAGAGCTGGGGTTGCTGCTGTTGCGAACTCGTTGGAAGAAGTGGTTAGAGGTGTTTGTTTGGGTTTAAACTGTTACTAGATAGAGGTATGGGAATTGATTTGGAGGAAGGAGGTAATAAAAGTATGTGTTTGTGGGAGAAAGGAATTGGCAAAATGATCAGGGAAAGAGAAGGGCCTCAAAATAACAATTCACTTAGGGTATATTACACTAACAGTAGAAGTCTAAGAAATAAAATTAACAAATTAAATGCTCTTGTCTGCACAGAAAAAATAGATATTATTGCACTTACCGAAACGTGGATGAATGTAGAAAATAGAGAACTATTAGCTGAATATCAAATAAATGGATTTAAACTATTTCACACAGATAGATATATTAGACGAGGAGGTGGAGTAGCCATATATGTTAGGGACAATTTGAAATGTAGTCTCAAAGAAGGAATCAAAACTGAGCCACAGACAGAAACTATTTGGATAGAATTAAACGAAAAAGCTAATAATATTATAATAGGAGTTATATATAGGCCACCAAATTTAGACAGAATGGAAGCAAAGCACCTATGGGATGAAATATCTAGAGCATCTAGATCTAACAGTATTTATGTCATGGGTGACTTTAATTTTAGTGGAATAAACTGGGTGAACAAAACAGGGAATAGTGAAGCAGAAGATTTTCTAGAATTAATTGACGATTGCTTTCTTACGCAACACATTAAGGAACCAACGCGGGAAAATAATATTTTAGATTTAGTGTTAACTAACAGGGAAACACAAATTAATGACATCGAAATAGGGAGTGAGCTAGGGAACAGTGATCACAAAGTAATCAGATTTAGCATAGAATGGAATAGACCTGTAGGAGAAAATTCTGTTAAAGTGCCAGATTTTCGAAAAGCTGATTTTAATAGCCTAAGAAATTTTTTGGGTCAAATAGATTGGAAACTCTTGGGTATGGGGGTGGGCCGGTCTTAGAGCGAGACATGAACCCAGCGATAGGTGACGTAAAAGGGGATTTCGATGAGGATTTAATATATAACTTATTTAAGAATATTCTAAACAAAGCACAGGAACGTAGTATACCATACAAATTGAATAGGTCGAATACTAATGACCCAAAGTGGATAACAAATAATTTGAAGAACCTTATAGGTAAAAAGAGAGCATGGTACAAAAGGATTAAGAATGGGGAAGTCAGGTTAGAACAGGAATTCATACAACTGGTTAGAAATGTTAAAAAAGAGATTAGGAAAGCAAAAAGAAACTATGAAGTTCGCATAGCAGAGCAAGCAAAGTCAAATCCTAAAGGGTTTTTTCAGTTATATCGAACTAAGACTAGGGAAAGGATAGGTCCATTAAAATCTGAGACAGGTCAAATAACGGATAATGACAAGGAGATGAGTAGTATTTTTAACAAATATTTTATATCTGTTTTTACTAAAGAAGAACTTAACAATATGCCTTCAGCCGAACAAGTCTATGTGGGTGGGGATGAGGACAGGTTGACTAGTTTAGCAGTTACCAGGGAGGATGTAATTAAACAATTAGAAAAACTAAAACCAAACAAATCCCCAGGGCCGGATGAAGTGTTTGCCAGGGTGCTTAAAGAATGCAAAGAGGAGCTTTTTGACCCACTGTCAACCATATTTAATAAATCAATAGAGTCAAGCAGAGTGCCTGAGTTTTGGAAGGTTGCTAATGTGATACCAGTTTTTAAGAAAGGAAATAGATCACTTGCGTCAAACTATCGGCCAATTAGCCTAACGTCTATTGTGGGAAAGTTACTTGAATCAATAATTGCAAATACAATTCGTCTCCATCTTGAAAAACATAAATTAATAAATGAGTCGCAACATGGTTTTACAAATGGCCGTTCATGTTTAACAAATTTGCTAACTTTTTATTCCAGCATAGTTGAGGCAGTTGATAGTGGTAAGGATTGTGATGTTGTGTACCTTGACTTTAGCAAAGCTTTTGATACAGTGCCACATGAAAGACTAATTAAAAAAATAGAAGCTCGTGGTATTGGGGGTGCTATATTAACTTGGATTAGGGCATAGCTATTCCAAAGGAAACATAGAGTTAGTATAAATGGGGTTAAGTCAGAGTGGGATAATGTTGTTTGTGGAGTACCTCAGGGCTCTGTCCTGGGACCTCTGTTGTTTATAATATATATAAATGATTTAGATTCAGGTTTGAGTAGCAACATTTGCAAATTTGCCGATGATACGAAAATCGGTAGGGAAATTAATTCGGAGGAGGACTCACTATCACTTCAAGTTGATCTAGATAGGGTTTTGAAATGGTCAAAGGATTGGCAAATGCAGTTTAATGCTGATAAATGTAAAGTTCTGAGGTTAGGTAATGATGATAGAGTTACAAGATACGAGCTAGATGGTGTTGAGATTGTGAAGTCAGATTGCGAAAGGGATCTGGGAGTTATGATTAGTAAGAATTTAAAACAAAAGGATCAATGCATGAATGTTCGTAATAAGGCGAATAGGACACTGGGATTTATTAATCGAAGCGTTAGTAACAAGACACCTGGTGTGGTTCTTAAGCTATATCTTGCTCTGGTTAGGCCTCATTTAGATTGTGCAGTTCAGTTTTACTCGCCGTATTATAGAATGGATATAAATTCACTTGAACGTGTCCAACGTAGGATGACTAAGTTAATTCCCCAAATTAGAAATCTTTCATATGAAGAAAGATTAACAAAGCTTAAGTTGCATTCACTGGAAAGGCGAAGAGTTAGGGGTGACATGATAGAGGTTTAAAAGTGGATGAATGGACATAACAGGGGGGATATTAATAGGGTATTAAAAATATCAACACAAGACAGAACACGAAACAATGGGTATAAATTGGATAAGTTTAGATTTAGGAAAAACTTGGGTAAATACTGGTTCAGTAACAGGGTTGTTGATTTGTGGAATCAATTGCCGCGTAACGGGGTGGAGGTGGTGTCCCTCGATTGTTTCAAGCGCGGGTTGGACAAGTATATGAGTGGGATTGGGTGGTTATAAATAGGAGCTGCCTCGTATGGGCCAATAGGCCTTCTGGAGTTGCCTTTGTTCTTATGTTCTTATGTTCTTATGGAAAGGCGAAGAGTTAGGGGTGACATAATAGAGGTTTACAAGTGGGTGAATGGACATAACAAAGGGGATATTAATAGGGTATTAAAAATATCAACACAAGACAGAACACGAAACAATGGGTATAAATTGGATAAGTTTAGATTTAGGAAAGACTTGGGTAAATACTGGTTCAGTAACAGGGTTGTTGATTTGTGGAACCAATTACCGTGTAACGTGATGGAGGTGGGGTCCCTCGATTGTTTCAAGCGCGGGTTGGACAAGTATATGAGTGGGATTGGGTCGTTATAAATAGGAGCTGCCTCGTATGGGCCAATAGGCCTTCTGCAGTTGCATTTGTTCTTATGTTCTTATCAACTCCCCTAACCTAGCAACTCCCCTACCCTAGCAACTCCCCTACCGTAGCAACTCCCCTGCCCTAGCAACTCCCCTACCCTAGCAACTCCCCTACCTTATACACTTCCCTACCCTAGCAACTCCCCTACCGTAGCAACTCCCCTGCCCTAGCAACTCCCCTACCCTAGCAACTCCCCTACCTTATACACTTCCCTAACCTAGCAACTCCCCTACCCTAGCAAATCCCCCTACCCTGGCAACTCCCCTACCGTAGCAACTCCTCTGCCCTAGACACTTCCCTACCCTGGCAACTCCCCTGCCCTAGCAACTCCTCTACCCTAGCAACTCCCCTACCTTATACACTTCCCTACCCTAGCAACTCCCCTAACCTAGCAACTCCCCTACCCTAGCAACTCCCCTACCTTATACACTTCCCTACCCTAGCAACTCCCCTACCTTAGCAACTCCCCTACCCTAGCAACTCCCCTACTCTAGGAACTACCCTTCCCTAGCAACTACCCTACCCTAGCAACTCCCCTACCCTAGCAACTCCCCTACCCTAGCAACTCCCCTACCTTATACACTTCCCTACCCTAGCAACTCCCCTAACCTAGCAACTCCCCTACCCTAGCAACTCCCCCTACCCTAGCAACTCCCCTACTGTAGCAACTCCTCTGCCCTAGACACTTCCCTACCCTAGTACTCCCCTAACCTAGCAACTCCCCTACCCTAGCAACTCCCCTACCTTAGGAACTCCCCTACCCTAGACACTTCCCTACCCTATCTTAGGAAGACTTTGATAAAGCCGCCTTCAAACGCCATAGCAACTTCTAATTCATTTGACGTTTTGGAGGACGAGTGCTGTGGTGAGACTGCGGATCGCGCAAAAGGGAAAGCAACGAAGAGCAAGGAAGCGCAGGCCCCTCAGAGAGTAAAGGAATTACTTGACTTGAGAATTCACAATCGACTTGAGAATGGTCCAGGACGGACCGAAACGTCGTCGTCCCTTCAATTTCTAGTGTGTGGTCTGGTCAACAGTAAAGGAAGTACCTAAGCAAACCTTAGTTGTGGGAGATTCCCAGATAAGGTATTTGGATAGAACGTTTTGTGCTAGAGATAGGGGGAACAGGTTAAGGGTTTGCTATCCCGGAGCTGGCATTGATGATATTATAAACAACATGAATGATATTATGGCTGGAAATGGGAACAATCCCGTTATTTGCATTAGCGTGGGAGGAAATGATGTTGGTCGAGTTAGGAGTGAGGAACTGATTCAGAGGTATAAAACAGCCATAGAATTAGGAGCAAGGTAGGAATCCCGATCATATGTGGCATTCTTCCAAGATAGGGAGTGGGAAATGAATGGATATAGAGGGCACTTGGTGTCAATTGCCGGCTGGAAAGATATTGCAAATCAAATGCAATATCTTTCATAGACAACTGGGAACACTTCTATGGAAGAAATGAAATGTATGCTCGTGATGGGGTGCATCTATCGAGAGCTGGGGTTGCTGCTGTTGCGAACTCGTTGGAAGAAGTGGTTAGAGGTGTTTGTTTGGGTTTAAACTGTTACTAGATAGAGGTATGGGAATTGATTTGGAGGAAGGAGGTAATAAAAGTATGTGTTTGTGGGAGAAAGGAATTGGCAAAATGATCAGGGAAAGAGAAGGGCCTCAAAATAACAATTCACTTAGGGTATATTACACTAACAGTAGAAGTCTAAGAAATAAAATTAACAAATTAAATGCTCTTGTCTGCACAGAAAAAATAGATATTATTGCACTTACCGAAACGTGGATGAATGTAGAAAATAGAGAACTATTAGCTGAATATCAAATAAATGGATTTAAACTATTTCACACAGATAGATATATTAGACGAGGAGGTGGAGTAGCCATATATGTTAGGGACAATTTGAAATGTAGTCTCAAAGAAGGAATCAAAACTGAGCCACAGACAGAAACTATTTGGATAGAATTAAACGAAAAAGCTAATAATATTATAATAGGAGTTATATATAGGCCACCAAATTTAGACAGAATGGAAGCAAAGCACCTATGGGATGAAATATCTAGAGCATCTAGATCTAACAGTATTTATGTCATGGGTGACTTTAATTTTAGTGGAATAAACTGGGTGAACAAAACAGGGAATAGTGAAGCAGAAGATTTTCTAGAATTAATTGACGATTGCTTTCTTACGCAACACATTAAGGAACCAACGCGGGAAAATAATATTTTAGATTTAGTGTTAACTAACAGGGAAACACAAATTAATGACATCGAAATAGGGAGTGAGCTAGGGAACAGTGATCACAAAGTAATCAGATTTAGCATAGAATGGAATAGACCTGTAGGAGAAAATTCTGTTAAAGTGCCAGATTTTCGAAAAGCTGATTTTAATAGCCTAAGAAATTTTTTGGGTCAAATAGATTGGAAACTCTTGGGTATGGGGTGTGGGCCGGTCTTAGAGCGAGACATGAACCCAGCGATAGGTGACGTAAAAGGGGATTTCGATGAGGATTTAATATATAACTTATTTAAGAATATTCTAAACAAAGCACAGGAACGTAGTATACCATACAAATTGAATAGGTCGAATACTAATGACCCAAAGTGGATAACAAATAATTTGAAGAACCTTATAGGTAAAAAGAGAGCATGGTACAAAAGGATTAAGAATGGGGAAGTCAGGTTAGAACAGGAATTCATACAACTGGTTAGAAATGTTAAAAAAGAGATTAGGAAAGCAAAAAGAAACTATGAAGTTCGCATAGCAGAGCAAGCAAAGTCAAATCCTAAAGGGTTTTTTCAGTTATATCGAACTAAGACTAGGGAAAGGATAGGTCCATTAAAATCTGAGACAGGTCAAATAACGGATAATGACAAGGAGATGAGTAGTATTTTTAACAAATATTTTATATCTGTTTTTACTAAAGAAGAACTTAACAATATGCCTTCAGCCGAACAAGTCTATGTGGGTGGGGATGAGGACAGGTTGACTAGTTTAGCAGGTACCAGGGAGGATGTAATTAAACAATTAGAAAAACTAAAACCAAACAAATCCCCAGGGCCGGATGAAGTGTTTGCCAGGGTGCTTAAAGAATGCAAAGAGGAGCTTTTTGACCCACTGTCAACCATATTTAATAAATCAATAGAGTCAAGCAGAGTGCCGGAGTTTTGGAAGGTTGCTAATGTGATACCAGTTTTTAAGAAAGGAAATAGATCACTTGCGTCAAACTATCGGCCAATTAGCCTAACGTCTATTGTGGGAAAGTTACTTGAATCAATAATTGCAAATACAATTCGTCTCCATCTTGAAAAACATAAATTAATAAATGAGTCGCAACATGGTTTTACAAATGGCCGTTCATGTTTAACAAATTTGCTAACTTTTTATTCCAGCATAGTTGAGGCAGTTGATAGTGGTAAGGATTGTGATGTTGTGTACCTTGACTTTAGCAAAGCTTTTGATACAGTGCCACATGAAAGACTAATTAAAAAAATAGAAGCTCGTGGTATTGGGGGTGCTATATTAACTTGGATTAGGGCATGGCTATTCCAAAGGAAACATAGAGTTAGTATAAATGGGGTTAAGTCAGAGTGGGATAATGTTGTTTGTGGAGTACCTCAGGGCTCTGTCCTGGGACCTCTGTTGTTTATAATATATATAAATGATTTAGATTCAGGTTTGAGTAGCAACATTTGCAAATTTGCCGATGATACGAAAATCGGTAGGGAAATTAATTCGGAGGAGGACTCACTATCACTTCAAGTTGATCTAGATAGGGTTTTGAAATGGTCAAAGGATTGGCAAATGCAGTTTAATGCTGATAAATGTAAAGTTCTGAGGCTAGGTAATGATGATAGAGTTACAAGATACGAGCTAGATGGTGTTGAGATTGTGAAGTCAGATTGCGAAAGGGATCTGGGAGTTATGATTAGTAAGAATTTAAAACAAAAGGATCAATGCATGAATGTTCGTAATAAGGCGAATAGGACACTGGGATTTATTAATCGAAGCGTTAGTAACAAGAAGCGTTAGTAACGAAGGAGGAGACCAGCAGTAAAGGGACCTCGTCTTGGAGAGTTGTGAAAGACAGGGGCCTTAAGAAGACTTTGATAAAGCCGCCTTCAAACGCCATAGCAACCTCTAATTCATTTGACGTTTTGGAGGACGAGTGCTGTGGAGAGACTGTGGATCGCGCAAAAGGGAAAGCAACGAAGAGAAAGGAAGCGCAGGCCCCTCAGAGGGTAAAGGAAGTACCTAAGCAAACATTAGTTGTGGGAGATTCCCAGATAAGGTATTTGGATAGAACGTTTTGTGCTAGAGATAGGGGGAACAGGTTAAGGGTTTGCTATCCCGGAGCTGGCATTGGTGATATTATAAACAACATGAATGATATTATGGCTGGTAATGGGAACAATCCCATTATTTGCATTAGCGTGGGAGGAAATGATGTTGGTCGAGTTAGGAGTGAGGAACTGATTCAGAGGTATAAAACAGCCATAGAGTTAGTTAGGAGCAAGGGAGGAATCCCGATCATATGTGGCATTCTTCCAAGAAAGGGAGTGGGAAATGAATGGATATCGAGGGCACTTGGTGTCAATTGCCGGCTGGAAAGATATTGCAAATCAAATGCAATATCTTTCATAGACAACTGGGAACACTTCTATGGAAGAAATGAAATGTATGCTCGTGATGGGGTGCATCTATCGAGAGCTGGGGTTGTTGCTGTTGCGAACTCGTTAGAAGAAGTGGTTAGAGGTGTTTGTTTGGGTTTAAACTGTTAGTAGATAGAGGTATGGGAATTGATTTGGAGGAAGGAGGTAATAAAAGTATGTGTTTGTGGGAGAAAGGAATTGGCAAAACGACCAGGGAAAGAGAAGGTCCGCAAAATAACAATTCACTTAGGGTATATTACACTAACAGTAGAAGTCTAAGAAATAAAATTAACGAATTAAATGCTCTTGTCTGCACAGAAAAAATAGATATTATTGCACTTACCGAAACGTGGATGAATGTAGAAAATAGAGAACTATTAGCTGAATATCAAATATATGGATTTAAACTATTTCACACAGATAGATATATTAGACGAGGAGGTGGAGTAGCCATATATGTTAGGGACAATTTGAAATGTAGTCTCAAAGAGGGAATCAAAACAGAGCCACACACAGAAACTATTTGGATTGAATTAAACGAAAAAGCTAATAATATTATAATAGGAGTAATATATAGGCCACCAAATTTAGACAGAATGGAAGCAAAGCATCTATGGGATGAAATATCTAGAGCATCTAGATCTAACAGTATTTATGTCATGGGTGACTTTAATTTTAGCGGAATAAACTGGTTGAACAAAACAGGGAATAGTGAAGCAGAAGATTTTCTAGAATTAATTGACGATTGCTTTCTTACGCAACACATTAAGGAACCAACACGGGAAAATAATATTTTAGATTTAGTGTTAACTAACAGGGAAACGCAAATTAATGACATCGAAATAGGGAGTGAGCTAGGGAGCAGTGATCACAAAGAAATCAGATTTAGCATAGAATGGAATAGACCAGTAGGAGAAAATTCTGTTAAAGTGCCAGATTTTCGTAAAGCTGATTTTAATAGCCTAAGAAATTTTTTGGGTCAAATTGATTGGAAAGTCTTGGGTATGGGGTGTGGGCCGGTCTTGGAGCGAGACATGAACCCAGCGATAGGTGACTTAAATGGGGATTTCGATGTGGATTCAATATATAACTTATTTAAGAATATTCTAAACAAAGCACAGGAACGTAGTATACCATACAAATTGAATAGATCGAATACTAATGACCCAAAGTGGATAACAAAGAATTTGAAGAACCTTATAGGTAAAAAGAGAGTTTGGTACAAAAGGATTAAAAATGGGGAGGTCACTTTAGAACAGGAATTCGTACAACTGGTTAGAAATGTTAAAAAAGAGATAAGGAAAGCAAAAAGAAACTATGAAGTTCGCATAGCAGGGCAAGCAAAGACAAATCCTAAAGGGTTTTTTCAGTTATATCGTACTAAGACTAGGGAAAGGATAGGTCCATTAAAAACTGAGACAGGTCAAATAACAGATAGTGATGAAGAGATGAGTAGTATTTTTAATAAATATTTTGTATCTGTATTTACTAAAGAGGAACTTAACAATATGCCTTCAGCCGAACAAGTCTATGTGGGTGGGGACGAGGACAGGTTGACGAGTTTAACAGTTACCAGGGAGGATGTTCTTAAACAAATAGTAAAACTCAAACCAAACAAATCCCCAGGGCCGGATGAAGTGTTTGCCAGGGTGCTTAACGAATGCAAAGAGGAGCTTTGTGACCCACTGTCAACCATATTTAATAAATCATTAGAGTCAGGCAGAGTGCCAGAGTTTTGGAAAGTTGCTAATGTGATACCAGTTTTTAAGAAAGGAGATAGATCACTTGCGTCTAACTATCGACCAATTAGCCTAACGTCTATTGTGGGAAAGTTACTCGAATCTATAATAGCAAATAAAATTCGTCTTCATCTTGAAAAACATAAATTAATAATTGAGTCGCAACATGGTTTTATAAATGGCCGTTCATGTTTAACAAATTTGTTATCTTTTTATTCTAGCATTGTTGAGGCAGTTGATAGTGGTAAGGATTGCGATGTTGTATACCTTGACTTTAGCAAAGCTTTTGATACAGTGCCACATGAAAGACTGATTAAAAAGATAGAGTCTCATGGTATTGGGGGTGCTATATTAAGCTGGATTAGGGCATGGCTATACCAAAGGAAACAGAGAGTTAGTATAAATGGAATCAAGTCAGAGTGGGAAAATGTTGTAAGTGGAGTGCCTCAAGGCTCTGTCCTGGGACCTCTGTTGTTTATAATATATATAAATGATTTAGATTCAGGTTTGAGTAGCAACATTTGCAAATTTGCCGATGATACGAAAATCGGTAGGGAAATTAATTCGGAGGAGGACTCACTATCACTTCAAGTTGATCTAGATAGGGTTTTGAAATGGTCAAAGGATTGGCAGATGCAGTTTAATGCTGATAAATGTAAAGTTCTGAGGTTAGGTAATGATGATAGAGTTACAAGATACGAGCTAGATGGTGTTGTGATTGCGAAGTCGGATTGCGAAAGGGATCTGGGAGTTATGATTAGTAAGAATTTAAAACAAAAGGATCAATGCATAAATGTTCGTAATAAGGCAAATCGGACACTTGGATTTATTAATCGCAGCGTTAGTAACAAGACACCTGGTGTGGTTCTCAAGCTATATCTTGCTCTAGTTAGGCCCCATTTAGATTATGCAGTTCAGTTTTGGTCGCCATATTATAGAATGGATATAAATTCACTTGAACGTGTCCAGCGTAGGATGACTAAGTTAATTCCCCAAATTAGAAATCTTTCATATGAAGAAAGATTAACAAAGCTTAAGTTGCATTCACTGGAGAGGCGAAGAGTTAGGGGTGACATGATAGAGGTTTACAAGTGGATGAATGGACATAACCGGGGGGATATTAATAGGGTATTAAAAGTATCAACACAGGACAGAACACGAAACAATGGGTATAAATTGGATAAGTTTAGATTTAGGAAAGACTTGGGTAAATACTGGTTCAGTAACAGGGTTGTTGATTTGTGGAACCAATTGCCGCGTAACAAGATAAGGTGGAGGTGGAGGTGGGGTCCCTCGATTGTTTCAAGCACGGGTTGGACAAGTATATGAGTGGGATTGGGTGGTTATAGAATAGGAGCTGCCTCGTATGGGCCAATAGGCCTTCTGCAGTTACCTTTGTTCTTATGTTCTTATGTTCTTAAGACACCTGGTGTGGTTCTTAAGCTATATCTTGCTCTGGTTAGGCCTCATTTAGATTGTGCAGTTCAGTTTTACTCGCCGTATTATAGAATGGATATAAATTCACTTGAACGTGTCCAACGTAGGATGACTAAGTTAATTCCCCAAATTAGAAATCTTTCATATGAAGAAAGATTAACAAAGCTTAAGTTGCATTCACTGGAAAGGCGAAGAGTTAGGGGTGACATGATAGAGGTTTAAAAGTGGATGAATGGACATAACAGGGGGGATATTAATAGGGTATTAAAAATATCAACACAAGACAGAACACGAAACAATGGGTATAAATTGGATAAGTTTAGATTTAGGAAAAACTTGGGTAAATACTGGTTCAGTAACAGGGTTGTTGATTTGTGGAATCAATTGCCGCGTAACGGGGTGGAGGTGGTGTCCCTCGATTGTTTCAAGCGCGGGTTGGACAAGTATATGAGTGGGATTGGGTGGTTATAAATAGGAGCTGCCTCGTATGGGCCAATAGGCCTTCTGGAGTTGCCTTTGTTCTTATGTTCTTATGTTCTTATGGAAAGGCGAAGAGTTAGGGGTGACATGATAGAGGTTTACAAGTGGGTGAATGGACATAACAAAGGGGATATTAATAGGGTATTAAAAATATCAACACAAGACAGAACACGAAACAATGGGTATAAATTGGATAAGTTTAGATTTAGGAAAGACTTGGGTAAATACTGGTTCAGTAACAGGGTTGTTGATTTGTGGAACCAATTACCGTGTAACGTGCTGGAGGTGGTGTCCCTCGATTGTTTCAAGCGCGGGTTGGACAAGTATATGAGTGGGATTGGGTCGTTATAAATAGGAGCTGCCTCGTATGGGCCAATAGGCCTTCTGCAGTTGCATTTGTTCCTATGTTCTTATCAACTCCCCTACCCTAGCAACTCCCCTACCGTAGCAACTCCCCTGCCCTAGCAACTCCCCTACCCTAGCAACTCCCCTACCTTATACACTTCCCTACCCTAGCAACTCCCCTACCGTAGCAACTCCCCTGCCCTAGCAACTCCCCTACCCTAGCAACTCCCCTACCTTATACACTTCCCTAACCTAGCAACTCCCCTACCCTAGCAAATCCCCCTACCCTAGCAACTCCCCTACCGTAGCAACTCCTCTGCCCTAGACACTTCCCTACCCTAGTACTCCCCTAACCTAGCAACTCCCCTACCCTAGCAACTCCCCTACCTTAGGAACTCCCCTACCCTAGACACTTCCCTACCCTATCTTAGGAAGACTTTGATAAAGCCGCCTTCAAACGCCATAGCAACTTCTAATTCATTTGACGTTTTGGAGGACGAGTGCTGTGGTGAGACTGCGGATCGCGCAAAAGGGAAAGCAACGAAGAGCAAGGAAGCGCAGGCCCCTCAGAGAGTAAAGGAATTACTTGACTTGAGAATTCACAATCGACTTGAGAATGGTCCAGGACGGACCGAAACGTCGTCGTCCCTTCAATTTCTAGTGTGTGGTCTGGTCAACAGTAAAGGAAGTACCTAAGCAAACCTTAGTTGTGGGAGATTCCCAGATAAGGTATTTGGATAGAACGTTTTGTGCTAGAGATAGGGGGAACAGGTTAAGGGTTTGCTATCCCGGAGCTGGCATTGATGATATTATAAACAACATGAATGATATTATGGCTGGAAATGGGAACAATCCCGTTATTTGCATTAGCGTGGGAGGAAATGATGTTGGTCGAGTTAGGAGTGAGGAACTGATTCAGAGGTATAAAACAGCCATAGAATTAGTTAGGAGCAAGGTAGGAATCCCGATCATATGTGGCATTCTTCCAAGATAGGGAGTGGGAAATGAATGGATATAGAGGGCACTTGGTGTCAATTGCCGGCTGGAAAGATATTGCAAATCAAATGCAATATCTTTCATAGACAACTGGGAACACTTCTATGGAAGAAATGAAATGTATGCTCGTGATGGGGTGCATCTATCGAGAGCTGGGGTTGCTGCTGTTGCGAACTCGTTGGAAGAAGTGGTTAGAGGTGTTTGTTTGGGTTTAAACTGTTACTAGATAGAGGTATGGGAATTGATTTGGAGGAAGGAGGTAATAAAAGTATGTGTTTGTGGGAGAAAGGAATTGGCAAAATGATCAGGGAAAGAGAAGGGCCTCAAAATAACAATTCACTTAGGGTATATTACACTAACAGTAGAAGTCTAAGAAATAAAATTAACAAATTAAATGCTCTTGTCTGCACAGAAAAAATAGATATTATTGCACTTACCGAAACGTGGATGAATGTAGAAAATAGAGAACTATTAGCTGAATATCAAATAAATGGATTTAAACTATTTCACACAGATAGACAACATGAATGCAGTTTAATGCTGATAAATGTAAAGTTCTGGGGTTAGGTAATGATGATAGAGTTACAAGATACGAGCTAGATGGTGTTGTGATTGCGAAGTCGGATTGCGAAAGGGATCTGGGAGTTATTAATATTCCGGGGGGATATTAATAGGGTATTAAAAGTATCAACACAGGACAGAACACGAAACAATGGGTATAAATTGGATAAGTTTAGATTTAGGAAAGACTTGGGTAAATACTGGTTCAGTAACAGGGTTGTTGATTTGTGGAACCAATTGCCGCGTAACATTGTGGAGGTGGGGTCCCTCGATTGTTTCAAGCACGGGTTGGACAAGTATATGAGTGGGATTGGGTGGTTATAGAATAGGAGCTGCCTCGTATGGGCCAATAGGCCTTCTGCAGTTACCTTGGTTCTTATGTTCTTATGTTCTTATGATTAGTAAGAATTTAAAACAAAAGGATCAATGCATAAATGTTCGTAATAAGGCAAATCGGACACTTGGATTTATTAATCGCAGCGTTAGTAACAAGACACCTGGTGTGGTTCTCAAGCTATATCTTGCTCTAGTTAGGCCCCATTTAGATTATGCAGTTCAGTTTTGGTCGCCATATTATAGAATGGATATAAATTCACTTGAACGTGTCCAGCGTTGGATGACTAAGTTAATTCCCCAAATTAGAAATCTTTCATATGAAGAAAGATTAACAAAGCTTAAGTTGCATTCACTGGAAAGGCGAAGAGTTAGGGGTGACATGATAGAGGTTTACAAGTGGATGAATGGACATAACCGGGGGGATATTAATAGGGTATTAAAAGTATCAACACAGGACAGAACACGAAACAATGGATATAAATTGGATAAGTTTAGATTTAGGAAAGACTTGGGTAAATACTGGTTCAGTAACAGGGTTGTTGATTTGTGGAACCAATTGCCGCGTAACATTGTGGAGGTGGGGTCCCTCGATTGTTTCAAGCACGGGTTGGACAAGTATATGAGTGGGATTGGGTGGTTATAGAATAGGAGCTGCCTCGTATGGGCCAATAGGCCTTCTGCAGTTACCTTTGTTCTTATGTTCTTATGTTCTTATGTAGATATATTAGACGAGGAGGTGGAGTAGCCATATATGTTAGGGACAATTTGAAATGTAGTCTCAAAGAAGGAATCAAAACTGAGCCACAGACAGAAACTATTTGGATAGAATTAAACGAAAAAGCTAATAATATTATAATAGGAGTTATATATAGGCCACCAAATTTAGACAGAATGGAAGCAAAGCACCTATGGGATGAAATATCTAGAGCATCTAGATCTAACAGTATTTATGTCATGGGTGACTTTAATTTTAGTGGAATAAACTGGGTGAACAAAACAGGGAATAGTGAAGCAGAAGATTTTCTAGAATTAATTGACGATTGCTTTCTTACGCAACACATTAAGGAACCAACGCGGGAAAATAATATTTTAGATTTAGTGTTAACTAACAGGGAAACACAAATTAATGACATCGAAATAGGGAGTGAGCTAGGGAACAGTGATCACAAAGTAATCAGATTTAGCATAGAATGGAATAGACCTGTAGGAGAAAATTCTGTTAAAGTGCCAGATTTTCGAAAAGCTGATTTTAATAGCCTAAGAAATTTTTTGGGTCAAATAGATTGGAAACTCTTGGGTATGGGGTGTGGGCCGGTCTTAGAGCGAGACATGAACCCAGCGATAGGTGACGTAAAAGGGGATTTCGATGAGGATTTAATATATAACTTATTTAAGAATATTCTAAACAAAGCACAGGAACGTAGTATACCATACAAATTGAATAGGTCGAATACTAATGACCCAAAGTGGATAACAAATAATTTGAAGAACCTTATAGGTAAAAAGAGAGCATGGTACAAAAGGATTAAGAATGGGGAAGTCAGGTTAGAACAGGAATTCATACAACTGGTTAGAAATGTTAAAAAAGAGATTAGGAAAGCAAAAAGAAACTATGAAGTTCGCATAGCAGAGCAAGCAAAGTCAAATCCTAAAGGGTTTTTTCAGTTATATCGAACTAAGACTAGGGAAAGGATAGGTCCATTAAAATCTGAGACAGGTCAAATAACGGATAATGACAAGGAGATGAGTAGTATTTTTAACAAATATTTTATATCTGTTTTTACTAAAGAAGAACTTAACAATATGCCTTCAGCCGAACAAGTCTATGTGGGTGGGGATGAGGACAGGTTGACTAGTTTAGCAGTTACCAGGGAGGATGTAATTAAACAATTAGAACAACTAAAAACAAACAAATCCCCAGGGCCGGATGAAGTGTTTGCCAGGGTGCTTAAAGAATGCAAAGAGGAGCTTTTTGACCCACTGTCAACCATATTTAATAAATCAATAGAGTCAAGCAGAGTGCCGGAGTTTTGGAAGGTTGCTAATGTGATACCAGTTTTTAAGAAAGGAAATAGATCACTTGCGTCAAACTATCGGCCAATTAGCCTAACGTCTATTGTGGGAAAGTTACTTGAATCAATAATTGCAAATACAATTCGTCTCCATCTTGAAAAACATAAATTAATAAATGAGTCGCAACATGGTTTTACAAATGGCCGTTCATGTTTAACAAATTTGCTAACTTTTTATTCCAGCATAGTTGAGGCAGTTGATAGTGGTAAGGATTGTGATGTTGTGTACCTTGACTTTAGCAAAGCTTTTGATACAGTGCCACATGAAAGACTAATTAAAAAAATAGAAGCTCGTGGTATTGGGGGTGCTATATTAACTTGGATTAGGGCATGGCTATTCCAAAGGAAACATAGAGTTAGTATAAATGGGGTTAAGTCAGAGTGGGATAATGTTGTTTGTGGAGTACCTCAGGGCTCTGTCCTGGGACCTCTGTTGTTTATAATATATATAAATGATTTAGATTCAGGTTTGAGTAGCAACATTTGCAAATTTGCCGATGATACGAAAATCGGTAGGGAAATTAATTCGGAGGAGGACTCACTATCACTTCAAGTTGATCTAGATAGGGTTTTGAAATGGTCAAAGGATTGGCAAATGCAGTTTAATGCTGATAAATGTAAAGTTCTGAGGCTAGGTAATGATGATAGAGTTACAAGATACGAGCTAGATGGTGTTGAGATTGTGAAGTCAGATTGCGAAAGGGATCTGGGAGTTATGATTAGTAAGAATTTAAAACAAAAGGATCAATGCATGAATGTTCGTAAGGCGAATAGGACACTGGGATTTATTAATCGAAGCGTTAGTAACAAGACACCTGGTGTGGTTCTTAAGCTATATCTTGCTCTGGTTAGGCCTCATTTAGATTGTGCAGTTCAGTTTTACTCGCCGTATTATAGAATGGATATAAATTCACTTGAACGTGTCCAACGTAGGATGACTAAGTTAATTCCCCAAATTAGAAATCTTTCATATGAAGAAAGATTAACAAAGCTTAAGTTGCATTCACTGGAAAGGCGAAGAGTTAGGGGTGACATGATAGAGGTTTAAAAGTGGATGAATGGATATAACAGGGGGGATATTAATTGGGTATTAAAAATATCAACACAAGACAGAACACGAAACAATGGGTATAAATTGGATAAGTTTAGATTTAGGAAAAACTTGGGTAAATACTGGTTCAGTAACAGGGTTGTTGATTTGTGGAATCAATTGCCGCGTAACGGGGTGGAGGTGGTGTCCCTCGATTGTTTCAAGCGCGGGTTGGACAAGTATATGAGTGGGATTGGGTGGTTATAAATAGGAGCTGCCTCGTATGGGCCAATAGGCCTTCTGGAGTTGCCTTTGTTCTTATGTTCTTATGTTCTTATGGAAAGGCGAAGAGTTAGGGGTGACATAATAGAGGTTTACAAGTGGGTGAATGGACATAACAAAGGGGATATTAATAGGGTATTAAAAATATCAACACAAGACAGAACACGAAACAATGGGTATAAATTGGATAAGTTTAGATTTAGGAAAGACTTGGGTAAATACTGGTTCAGTAACAGGGTTGTTGATTTGTGGAACCAATTACCGTGTAACGTGCTGGAGGTGGGGTCCCTCGATTGTTTCAAGCGCGGGTTGGACAAGTATATGAGTGGGATTGGGTCGTTATAAATAGGAGCTGCCTCGTATGGGCCAATAGGCCTTCTGCAGTTGCATTTGTTCTTATGTTCTTATCAACTCCCCTAACCTAGCAACTCCCCTGCCCTAGCAACTCCCCTACCGTAGCAACTCCCCTGCCCTAGCAACTCCCCTACCCTAGCAACTCCCCTACCTTATACACTTCCCTACCCTAGCAACTCCCCTACCGTAGCAACTCCCCTGCCCTAGCAACTCCCCTACCCTAGCAACTCCCCTACCTTATACACTTCCCTAACCTAGCAACTCCCCTACCCTAGCAAATCCCCCTACCCTGGCAACTCCCCTACCGTAGCAACTCCTCTGCCCTAGACACTTCCCTACCCTAGCAACTCCCCTGCCCTAGCAACTCCTCTACCCTAGCAACTCCCCTGCCCTAGCAACTCCTCTACCCTAGCAACTCCCCTACCTTATACACTTCCCTACCCTAGCAACTCCCCTAACCTAGCAACTCCCCTACATTAGCAACTCCCCTACCTTATACACTTCCCTACCCTAGTAACTCCCCTACCTTAGCAACTCCCCTACCCTAGCAACTCCCCTACTCTAGGAACTACCCTTCCCTAGCAACTACCCTACCCTAGCAACTCCCCTACCCTAGCAACTCCCCTACCCTAGCAACTCCCCTACCTTATACACTTCCCTACCCTAGCAACTCCCCTAACCTAGCAACTCCCCTACCCTAGCAACTCCCCCTACCCTAGCAACTCCCCTACTGTAGCAACTCCTCTGCCCTAGACACTTCCCTACCCTAGTACTCCCCTAACCTAGCAACTCCCCTACCCTAGCAACTCCCCTACCTTAGGAACTCCCCTACCCTAGACACTTCCCTACCCTATCTTAGGAAGACTTTGATAAAGCCGCCTTCAAACGCCATAGCAACTTCTAATTCATTTGACGTTTTGGAGGACGAGTGCTGTGGTGAGACTGCGGATCGCGCAAAAGGGAAAGCAACGAAGAGCAAGGAAGCGCAGGCCCCTCAGAGAGTAAAGGCATTACTTGACTTGAACATAAGAACATAAGAACATAAGAACAAAGGTAACTGCAGAAGGCCTATTGGCCCATACGAGGCAGCTCCTATTCTATAACCACCCAATCCCACTCATATACTTGTCCAACCCGTGCTTGAAACAATCGAGGGACCCCACCTCCACAATGTTACGCGGCAATTGGTTCCACAAATCAACAACCCTGTTACTGAACCAGTATTTACCCAAGTCTTTCCTAAATCTAAACTTATCCAATTTATATCCATTGTTTCGTGTTCTGTCCTGTGTTGATACTTTTAATACCCTATTAATATCCCCCCGGTTATGTCCATTCATCCACTTGTAAACCTCTATCATGTCACCCCTAACTCTTCGCCTTTCCAGTGAATGCAACTTAAGCTTTGTTAATCTTTCTTCATATGAAAGATTTCTAATTTGGGGAATTAACTTAGTCATCCTACGCTGGACACGTTCAAGTGAACGTTCAAGTTTGAGAATTCACAATCGACTTGAGAATGGTCCAGGACGGACCGAAACGTCGTCGTCCCTTCAATTTCTAGTGTGTGGTCTGGTCAACAGTAAAGGAAGTACCTAAGCAAACCTTAGTTGTGGGAGATTCCCAGATAAGGTATTTGGATAGAACGTTTTGTGCTAGAGATAGGGGGAACAGGTTAAGGGTTTGCTATCCCGGAGCTGGCATTGATGATATTATAAACAACATGAATGATATTATGGCTGGAAATGGGAACAATCCCGTTATTTGCATTAGCGTGGGAGGAAATGATGTTGGTCGAGTTAGGAGTGAGGAACTGATTCAGAGGTATAAAACAGCCATAGAATTAGGAGCAAGGTAGGAATCCCGATCATATGTGGCATTCTTCCAAGATAGGGAGTGGGAAATGAATGGATATAGAGGGCACTTGGTGTCAATTGCCGGCTGGAAAGATATTGCAAATCAAATGCAATATCTTTCATAGACAACTGGGAACACTTCTATGGAAGAAATGAAATGTATGCTCGTGATGGGGTGCATCTATCGAGAGCTGGGGTTGCTGCTGTTGCGAACTCGTTGGAAGAAGTGGTTAGAGGTGTTTGTTTGGGTTTAAACTGTTACTAGATAGAGGTATGGGAATTGATTTGGAGGAAGGAGGTAATAAAAGTATGTGTTTGTGGGAGAAAGGAATTGGCAAAATGATCAGGGAAAGAGAAGGGCCTCAAAATAACAATTCACTTAGGGTATATTACACTAACAGTAGAAGTCTAAGAAATAAAATTAACAAATTAAATGCTCTTGTCTGCACAGAAAAAATAGATATTATTGCACTTACCGAAACGTGGATGAATGTAGAAAATAGAGAACTATTAGCTGAATATCAAATAAATGGATTTAAACTATTTCACACAGATAGATATATTATCATAGCAAATATGGAAGTTGTAGTGAAGGACCTGGTGACTCTAGTGGGAGCCCTGAGGACAGAGTTGGACTCTCTGCGGGAGGAGGTGCGTCAGCTTAAAAAACAACGAGAAGTAACGAAGGAGGAGACCAGCAGTAAAGGGACCTCGTCTTGGAGAGTTGCGAAAGACAGGGGCCTTAAGAAGACTTTGATAAAGCCGCCTTCAAACGCCATAGCAACTTCAAATTCATTTGACGTTTTGGAGGACGAGTGCTGTGGAGAGACTGTGGATCGCGCAAAAGGGAAAGCAACGAAGAGAAAGGAAGCGCAGGCCCCTCAGAAAGTAAAGGAAGTACCTAAGCAAACATTAGTTGTGGGAGATTCCCAGATAAGGTATTTGGATAGAACGTTTTGTGCTAGAGATAGGGGGAACAGGTTAAGGGTTTGCTATCCCGGAGCTGGCATTGGTGATATTATAAACAACATGAATGATATTATGGCTGGTAATGGGAACAATCCCATTATTTGCATTAGCGTGGGAGGAAATGATGTTGGTCGAGTCAGGAGTGAGGAACTGATTCAGAGGTATAAAACAGCCATAGAGTTAGTTAGGAGCAAGGGAGGAATCCCGATCATATGTGGCATTCTTCCAAGAAAGGGAGTGGGAAATGAATGGATATCGAGGGCACTTGGTGTCAATTGCCGGCTGGAAAGATATTGCAAATCAAATGCAATATCTTTCATAGACAACTGGGAACACTTCTATGGAAGAAATGAAATGTATGCTCGTGATGGGGTGCATCTATCGAGAGCTGGGGTTGTTGCTGTTGCGAACTCGCTAGAAGAAGTGGTTAGAGGTGTTTGTTTGGGTTTAAACTGTTAGTAGATAGAGGTATGGGAATTGATTTGGAGGAAGGAGGTAATAAAAGTATGTGTTTGTGGGAGAAAGGAATTGGCAAAACGATCAGGGAAAGAGAAGGTCCGCAAAATAACAATTCACTTAGGGTATATTACACTAACAGTAGAAGTCTAAGAAATAAAATTAACGAATTAAATGCTCTTGTCTGCACAGAAAAAATAGATATTATTGCACTTACCGAAACGTGGATGAATGTAGAAAATAGAGAACTATTAGCTGAATATCAAATATATGGATTTAAACTATTTCACACAGATAGATATATTAGACGAGGAGGTGGAGTAGCCATATATGTTAGGGACAATTTGAAATGTAGTCTCAAAGAGGGAATCAAAACAGAGCCACACACAGAAACTATTTGGATTGAATTAAACGAAAAAGCTAATAATATTATAATAGGAGTAATATATAGGCCACCAAATTTAGACAGAATGGAAGCAAAGCATCTATGGGATGAAATATCTAGAGCATCTAGATCTAACAGTATTTATGTCATGGGTGACTTTAATTTTAGCGGAATAAACTGGTTGAACAAAACAGGGAATAGTGAAGCAGAAGTTTTTCTAGAATTAATTGACGATTGCTTTCTTACGCAACACATTAAGGAACCAACACGGGAAAATAATATTTTAGATTTAGTGTTAACTAACAGGGAAACGCAAATTAATGACATCGAAATAGGGAGTGAGCTAAGGAGCAGTGATCACAAAGAAATCAGATTTAGCATAGAATGGAATAGACCAGTAGGAGAAAATTCTGTTAAAGTGCCAGATTTTCGAAAAGCTGATTTTAATAGCCTAAGAAATTTTTTGGGTCAAATTGATTGGAAAGGCTTGGGTATGGGGTGTGGGCCGGTCTTGGAGCGAGACATGAACCCAGCGATAGGTGACTTAAATGGGGATTTCGATGTGGATTCAATATATAACTTATTTAAGAATATTCTAAACAAAGCACAGGAACGTAGTAAACCATACAAATTGAATAGATCGTATACTAATGACCCAAAGTGGATAACAAAGAATTTGAAGAACCTTATAGGTAAAAAGAGAGCTTGGTACAAAAGGATTAAAAATGGGGAGGTCACTTTAGAACAGGAATTCGTACAACTGGTTAGAAATGTTAAAAAAGAGATAAGGAAAGCAAAAAGAAACTATGAAGTTCGCATAGCAGGGCAAGCAAAGACAAATCCTAAAGGGTTTTTTCAGTTATATCGTACTAAGACTAGGGAAAGGATAGGTCCATTAAAAACTGAGACAGGTCAAATAACAGATAGTGATGAAGAGATGAGTAGTATTTTTAATAAATATTTTGTATCTGTATTTACTAAAGAGGAACTTAACAATATGCCTTCAGCCGAACAAGTCTATGTGGGTGGGGACGAGGACAGGTTGACGAGTTTAGCAGTTACCAGGGAGGATGTTCTTAAACAAATAGTAAAACTCAAACCAAACAAATCCCCAGGGCCGGATGAAGTGTTTGCTAGGGTGCTTAAAGAATGCAAAGAGGAGCTTTGTGACCCACTGTCAACCATATTTAATAAATCAATAGAGTCAGGCAGAGTGCCAGAGTTTTGGAAAGTTGCTAATGTGATACCAGTTTTTAAGAAAGGAGATAGATCACTTGCGTCTAACTATCGACCAATTAGCCTAACGTCTATTGTGGGAAAGTTACTCGAATCTATAATAGCAAATAAAATTCGTCTTCATCTTGAAAAACATAAATTAATAATTGAGTCGCAACATGGTTTCATAAATGGCCGTTCATGTTTAACAAATTTGTTATCTTTTTATTCTAGCATTGTTGAGGCAGTTGATAGTGGTAAGGATTGCGATGTTGTATACCTTGACTTTAGCAAAGCTTTTGATACAGTGCCACATGAAAGACTGATTAAAAAAATAGAGTCTCATGGTATTGGGGGTGCTATATTAAGCTGGATTAGGGCATGGCTATACCAAAGGAAACAGAGAGTTAGTATAAATGGAATCAAGTCAGAGTGGGAAAATGTTGTAAGTGGAGTGCCTCAAGGCTCTGTCCTGGGACCTCTGTTGTTTATAATATATATAAATGATTTAGATTCAGGTTTGAGTAGCAACATTTGCAAATTTGCCGATGATACGAAAATCGGTAGGGAAATTAATTCGGAGGAGGACTCACTATCACTTCAAGTTGATCTAGATAGGGTTTTGAAATGGTCAAAGGATTGGCAGATGCAGTTTAATGCTGATAAATGTAAAGTTCTGAGGTTAGGTAATGATGATAGAGTTACAAGATACGAGCTAGATGGTGTTGTGATTGCGAAGTCGGATTGCGAAAGGGATCTGGGAGTTATGATTAGTAAGAATTTAAAACAAAAGGATCAATGCATAAATGTTCGTAATAAGGCAAATCGGACACTTGGATTTATTAATCGCAGCGTTAGTAACAAGACACCTGGTGTGGTTCTCAAGCTATATCTTGCTCTAGTTAGGCCCCATTTAGATTATGCAGTTCAGTTTTGGTCGCCATATTATAGAATGGATATAAATTCACTTGAACGTGTCCAGCGTAGGATGACTAAGTTAATTCCCCAAATTAGAAATCTTTCATATGAAGAAAGATTAACAAAGCTTAAGTTGCATGCACTGGAAAGGCGAAGAGTTAGGGGTGACATGATAGAGGTTTACAAGTGGATGAATGGACATAACCGGGGGGATATTAATAGGGTATTAAAAGTATCAACACAGGACAGAACACGAAACAATGGGTATAAATTGGATAAGTTTAGATTTAGGAAAGACTTGGGTAAATACTGGTTCAGTAACAGGGTTGTTGATTTGTGGAACCAATTGCCGCGTAACATTGTGGAGGTGGGGTCCCTCGATTGTTTCAAGCACGGGTTGGACAAGTATATGAGTGGGATTGGGTGGTTATAGAATAGGAGCTGCCTCGTATGGGCCAATAGGCCTTCTGCAGTTACCTTTGTTCTTATGTTCTTATGTTCTTATGTTTACAAGTGGATGAATGGACATAACCGGGGGGATATTAATAGGGTATTAAAAGTATCAACACAGGACAGAACACGAAACAATGGATATAAATTGGATAAGTTTAGATTTAGGAAAGACTTGGGTAAATACTGGTTCAGTAACAGGGTTGTTGATTTGTGGAACCAATTGCCGCGTAACATTGTGGAGGTGGGGTCCCTCGATTGTTTCAAGCACGGGTTGGACAAGTATATGAGTGGGATTGGGTGGTTATAGAATAGGAGCTGCCTCGAATGGGCCAATAGGCCTTCTGCAGTTACCTTTGTTCTTATGTTCTTATGTTAAATTAATGACATCGAAATAGGGAGTGAGCTAGGGAACAGTGATCACAAAGTAATCAGATTTAGCATAGAATGGAATAGACCTGTAGGAGAAAATTCTGTTAAAGTGCCAGATTTTCGAAAAGCTGATTTTAATAGCCTAAGAAATTTTTTGGGTCAAATAGATTGGAAACTCTTGGGTATGGGGTGTGGGCCGGTCTTAGAGCGAGACATGAACCCAGCGATAGGTGACGTAAAAGGGGATTTCGATGAGGATTTAATATATAACTTATTTAAGAATATTCTAAACAAAGCACAGGAACGTAGTATACCATACAAATTGAATAGGTCGAATACTAATGACCCAAAGTGGATAACAAATAATTTGAAGAACCTTATAGGTAAACAAATCCCCAGGGCCGGATGAAGTGTTTGCTAGGGTGCTTAAAGAATGCAAAGAGGAGCTTTGTGACCCACTGTCAACCATATTTAATAAATCAATAGAGTCAGGCAGAGTGCCAGAGTTTTGGAAAGTTGCTAATGTGATACCAGTTTTTAAGAAAGGAGATTGATCACTTGCGTCTAACTATCGACCAATTAGCCTAACGTCTATTGTGGGAAAGTTACTCGAATCTATAATAGCAAATAAAATTCGTCTTCATCTTGAAAAACATAAATTAATAATTGAGTCGCAACATGGTTTTATAAATGGCCGTTCATGTTTAACAAATTTGTTATCTTTTTATTCTAGCATTGTTGAGGCAGTTGATAGTGGTAAGGATTGCGATGTTGTATACCTTGACTTTAGCAAAGCTTTTGATACAGTGCCACATGAAAGACTGATTAAAAAAATAGAGTCTCATGGTATTGGGGGTGCTATATTAAGCTGGATTAGGGCATGCCTCAAGGCTCTGTCCTGGGACCTCTGTTGTTTATAATATATATAAATGATTTAGATTCAGGTTTGAGTAGCAACATTTGCAAATTTGCCGATGATACGAAAATCGGTAGGGAAATTAATTCGGAGGAGGACTCACTATCACTTCAAGTTGATCTAGATAGGGTTTTGAAATGGTCAAAGGATTGGCAGATGCAGTTTAATGCTGATAAATGTAAAGTTCTGAGGTTAGGTAATGATGATAGAGTTACAAGATACGAGCTAGATGGTGTTGTGATTGCGAAGTCGGATTGCGAAAGGGATCTGGGAGTTATGATTAGTAAGAATTTAAAACAAAAGGAATTAAATGTTCGTAATAAGGCAAATCGGACACTTGGATTTATTAATCGCAGCGTTAGTAACAAGACACCTGGTGTGGTTCTCAAGCTATATCTTGCTCTAGTTAGGCCCCATTTAGATTATGCAGTTCAGTTTTGGTCGCCATATTATAGAATGGATATAAATTCACTTGAACGTGTCCAGCGTAGGATGACTAAGTTAATTCCCCAAATTAGAAATCTTTCATATGAAGAAAGATTAACAAAGCTTAAGTTGCATTCTCTGGAAAGGCGAAGAGTTAGGGGTGACATGATAGAGGTTTACAAGTGGATGAATGGACATAACCGGGGGAATATTAATAGGGTATTAAAAGTATCAACACAGGACAGAACACGAAACAATGGATATAAATTGGATAAGTTTAGATTTAGGAAAGACTTGGGTAAATACTGGTTCAGTAACAGGGTTGTTGATTTGTGGAACCAATTGCCGCGTAACATTGTGGAGGTGGGGTCCCTCGATTGTTTCAAGCACGGGTTGGACAAGTATATGAGTGGGATTGGGTGGTTATAGAATAGGAGCTGCCTCGTATGGGCCAATAGGCCTTCTGCAGTTACCTTTGTTCTTATGTTCTTATGGCTATACCAAAGGAAACAGAGAGTTAGTATAAATGGAATCAAGTCAGAGTGGGAAAATGTTGTAAGTGGAGTGCCTCAAGGCTCTGTCCTGGGACCTCTGTTGTTTATAATATATATAAATGATTTAGATTCAGGTTTGAGTAGCAACATTTGCAAATTTGCTGATGATACGAAAATCGGTAGGGAAATTAATTCGGAGGAGGACTCACTATCACTTCAAGTTGATCTAGATAGGGTTTTGAAATGGTCAAAGGATTGGCAGATGCAGTTTAATGCTGATAAATGTAAAGTTCTGAGGTTAGGTAATGATGATAGAGTTACAAGATACGAGCTAGATGGTGTTGTGATTGCGAAGTCGGATTGCGAAAGGGATCTGGGAGTTATGATTAGTAAGAATTTAAAACAAAAGGATCAATGCATAAATGTTCATAATAAGGCAAATCGGACACTTGGATTTATTAATCGCAGCGTTAGTAACAAGACACCTGGTGTGGTTCTCAAGCTATATCTTGCTCTAGTTAGGCCCCATTTAGATTATGCAGTTCAGTTTTGGTCGCCATATTATAGAATGGATATAAATTCACTTGAACGTGTCCAGCGTAGGATGACTAAGTTAATTCCCCAAATTAGAAATCTTTCATATGAAGAAAGATTAACAAAGCTTAAGTTGCATTCACTGGAAAGGCGAAGAGTTAGGGGTGACATGATAGAGGTTTACAAGTGGATGAATGGACATAACCGGGGGGATATTAATAGGGTATTAAAAGTATCAACACAGGACAGAACACGAAACAATGGATATAAATTGGATAAGTTTAGATTTAGGAAAGACTTGGGTAAATACTGGTTCAGTAACATGGTTGTTGATTTGTGGAACCAATTGCCGCGTAACATTGTGGAGGTGGGGTCCCTCGATTGTTTCAAGCACGGGTTGGACAAGTATATGAGTGGGATTGGGTGGTTATAGAATAGGAGCTGCCTCGTATGGGCCAATAGGCCTTCTGCAGTTACCTTTGTTCTTATGTTCTTATGTTCTTATGTAAAAAGAGAGCATGGTACAAAAGGATTAAGAATGGGGAAGTCAGGTTAGAACAGGAATTCATACAACTGGTTAGAAATGTTAAAAAAGAGATTAGGAAAGCAAAAAGAAACTATGAAGTTCGCATAGCAGAGCAAGCAAAGTCAAATCCTAAAGGGTTTTTTCAGTTATATCGAACTAAGACTAGGGAAAGGATAGGTCCATTAAAATCTGAGACAGGTCAAATAACGGATAATGACAAGGAGATGAGTAGTATTTTTAACAAATATTTTATATCTGTTTTTACTAAAGAAGAACTTAACAATATGCCTTCAGCCGAACAAGTCTATGTGGGTGGGGATGAGGACAGGTTGACTAGTTTAGCAGTTACCAGGGAGGATGTAATTAAACAATTAGAAAAACTAAAACCAAACAAATCCCCAGGGCCGGATGAAGTGTTTGCCAGGGTGCTTAAAGAATGCAAAGAGGAGCTTTTTGACCCACTGTCAACCATATTTAATAAATCAATAGAGTCAAGCAGAGTGCCGGAGTTTTGGAAGGTTGCTAATGTGATACCAGTTTTTAAGAAAGGAAATAGATCACTTGCGTCAAACTATCGGCCAATTAGCCTAACGTCTATTGTGGGAAAGTTACTTGAATCAATAATTGCAAATACAATTCGTCTCCATCTTGAAAAACATAAATTAATAAATGAGTCGCAACATGGTTTTACAAATGGCCGTTCATGTTTAACAAATTTGCTAACTTTTTATTCCAGCATAGTTGAGGCAGTTGATAGTGGTAAGGATTGTGATGTTGTGTACCTTGACTTTAGCAAAGCTTTTGATACAGTGCCACATGAAAGACTAATTAAAAAAATAGAAGCTCGTGGTATTGGGGGTGCTATATTAACTTGGATTAGGGCATGGCTATTCCAAAGGAAACATTGAGTTAGTATAAATGGGGTTAAGTCAGAGTGGGATAATGTTGTTTGTGGAGTACCTCAGGGCTCTGTCCTGGGACCTCTGTTGTTTATAATATATATAAATGATTTAGATTCAGGTTTGAGTAGCAACATTTGCAAATTTGCCGATGATACGAAAATCGGTAGGGAAATTAATTCGGAGGAGGACTCACTATCACTTCAAGTTGATCTAGATAGGGTTTTGAAATGGTCAAAGGATTGGCAAATGCAGTTTAATGCTGATAAATGTAAAGTTCTGAGGCTAGGTAATGATGATAGAGTTACAAGATACGAGCTAGATGGTGTTGAGATTGTGAAGTCAGATTGCGAAAGGGATCTGGGAGTTATGATTAGTAAGAATTTAAAACAAAAGGATCAATGCATGAATGTTCGTAATAAGGCGAATAGGACACTGGGATTTATTAATCGAAGCGTTAGTAACAAGACACCTGGTGTGGTTCTTAAGCTATATCTTGCTCTGGCTAGGCCTCATTTAGATTGTGCAGTTCAGTTTTACTCGCCGTATTATAGAATGGATATAAATTCACTTGAACGTGTCCAACGTAGGATGACTAAGTTAATTCCCCAAATTAGAAATCTTTCATATGAAGAAAGATTAACAAAGCTTAAGTTGCATTCACTGGAAAGGCGAAGAGTTAGGGGTGACATGATAGAGGTTTAAAAGTGGATGAATGGACATAACAGGGGGGATATTAATAGGGTATTAAAAATATCAACACAAGACAGAACACGAAACAATGGGTATAAATTGGATAAGTTTAGATTTAGGAAAAACTTGGGTAAATACTGGTTCAGTAACAGGGTTGTTGATTTGTGGAATCAATTGCCGCGTAACGGGGTGGAGGTGGTGTCCCTCGATTGTTTCAAGCGCGGGTTGGACAAGTATATGAGTGGGATTGGGTGGTTATAAATAGGAGCTGCCTCGTATGGGCCAATAGGCCTTCTGGAGTTGCCTTTGTTCTTATGTTCTTATGTTCTTATGGAAAGGCGAAGAGTTAGGGGTGACATGATAGAGGTTTACAAGTGGGTGAATGGACATAACAAAGGGGATATTAATAGGGTATTAAAAATATCAACACAAGACAGAACACGAAACAATGGGTATAAATTGGATAAGTTTAGATTTAGGAAAGGCTTGGGTAAATACTGGTTCAGTAACAGGGTTGTTGATTTGTGGGACCAATTACCGTGTAACGTGCTGGAGGTGGGGTCCCTCGATTGTTTCAAGCGCGGGTTGGACAAGTATATGAGTGGGATTTGGTCGTTATAAATAGGAGCTGCCTCGTATGGGCCAATAGGCCTTCTGCAGTTGCATTTGTTCTTATGTTCTTATCAACTCCCCTACCCTAGCAACTCCCCTACCGTAGCAACTCCCCTACCCTAGCAACTCCCCTACCTTATACACTTCCCTACCCTAGCAACTCCCCTACCGTAGCAACTCCCCTGCCCTAGCAACTCCCCTACCCTAGCAACTCCCCTACCTTATACACTTCCCTAACCTAGCAACTCCCCTACCCTAGCAAATCCCCCTACCCTAGCAACTCCCCTACCGTAGCAACTCCTCTGCCCTAGACACTTCCCTACCCTAGTACTCCCCTAACTTAGCAACTCCCCTACCCTAGCAACTCCCCTACCTTAGGAACTCCCCTACCCTAGACACTTCCCTACCCTATCTTAGGAAGACTTTGATAAAGCCGCCTTCAAACGCCATAGCAACTTCTAATTCATTTGACGTTTTGGAGGACGAGTGCTGTGGTGAGACTGCGGATCGCGCAAAAGGGAAAGCAACGAAGAGCAAGGAAGCGCAGGCCCCTCAGAGAGTAAAGGAATTACTTGACTTGAGAATTCACAATCGACTTGAGAATGGTCCAGGACGGACCGAAACGTCGTCGTCCCTTCAATTTCTAGTGTGTGGTCTGGTCAACAGTAAAGGAAGTACCTAAGCAAACCTTAGTTGTGGGAGATTCCCAGATAAGGTATTTGGATAGAACGTTTTGTGCTAGAGATAGGGGGAACAGGTTAAGGGTTTGCTCTCCCGGAGCTGGCATTGATGATATTATAAACAACATGAATGATATTATGGCTGGAAATGGGAACAATCCCGTTATTTGCATTAGCGTGGGAGGAAATGATGTTGGTCGAGTTAGGAGTGAGGAACTGATTCAGAGGTATAAAACAGCCATAGAATTAGGAGCAAGGTAGGAATCCCGATCATATGTGGCATTCTTCCAAGATAGGGAGTGGGAAATGAATGGATATAGAGGGCACTTGGTGTCAATTGCCGGCTGGAAAGATATTGCAAATCAAATGCAATATCTTTCATAGACAACTGGGAACACTTCTATGGAAGAAATGAAATGTATGCTCGTGATGGGGTGCATCTATCGAGAGCTGGGGTTGCTGCTGTTGCGAACTCGTTGGAAGAAGTGGTTAGAGGTGTTTGTTTGGGTTTAAACTGTTACTAGATAGAGGTATGGGAATTGATTTGGAGGAAGGAGGTAATAAAAGTATGTGTTTGTGGGAGAAAGGAATTGGCAAAATGATCAGGGAAAGAGAAGGGCCTCAAAATAACAATTCACTTAGGGTATATTACACTAACAGTAGAAGTCTAAGAAATAAAATTAACAAATTAAATGCTCTTGTCTGCACAGAAAAAATAGATATTATTGCACTTACCGAAACGTGGATGAATGTAGAAAATAGAGAACTATTAGCTGAATATCAAATAAATGGATTTAAACTATTTCACACAGATAGATATATTAGACGAGGAGGTGGAGTAGCCATATATGTTAGGGACAATTTGAAATGTAGTCTCAAAGAAGGAATCAAAACTGAGCCACAGACAGAAACTATTTGGATAGAATTAAACGAAAAAGCTAATAATATTATAATAGGAGTTATATATAGGCCACCAAATTTAGACAGAATGGAAGCAAAGCACCTATGGGATGAAATATCTAGAGCATCTAGATCTAACAGTATTTATGTCATGGGTGACTTTAATTTTAGTGGAATAAACTGGGTGAACAAAACAGGGAATAGTGAAGCAGAAGATTTTCTAGAATTAATTGACGATTGCTTTCTTACGCAACACATTAAGGAACCAACGCGGGAAAATAATATTTTAGATTTAGTGTTAACTAACAGGGAAACACAAATTAATGACATCGAAATAGGGAGTGAGCTAGGGAACAGTGATCACAAAGTAATCAGATTTAGCATAGAATGGAATAGACCTGTAGGAGAAAATTCTGTTAAAGTGCCAGATTTTCGAAAAGCTGATTTTAATAGCCTAAGAAATTTTTTGGGTCAAATAGATTGGAAACTCTTGGGTATGGGGTGTGGGCCGGTCTTAGAGCGAGACATGAACCCAGCGATAGGTGACGTAAAAGGGGATTTCGATGAGGATTTAATATATAACTTATTTAAGAATATTCTAAACAAAGCACAGGAACGTAGTATACCATACAAATTGAATAGGTCGAATACTAATGACCCAAAGTGGATAACAAATAATTTGAAGAACCTTATAGGTAAAAAGAGAGCATGGTACAAAAGGATTAAGAATGGGGAAGTCAGGTTAGAACTGGAATTCATACAACTGGTTAGAAATGTTAAAAAAGAGATTACGAAAGCAAAAAGAAACTATGAAGTTCGCATAGCAGAGCAAGCAAAGTCAAATCCTAAAGGGTTTTTTCAGTTATATCGAACTAAGACTAGGGAAAGGATAGGTCCATTAAAATCTGAGACAGGTCAAATAACGGATAATGACAAGGAGATGAGTAGTATTTTTAACAAATATTTTATATCTGTTTTTACTAAAGAAGAACTTAACAATATGCCTTCAGCCGAACAAGTCTATGTGGGTGGGGATGAGGACAGGTTGACTAGTTTAGCAGTTACCAGGGAGGATGTAATTAAACAATTAGAAAAACTAAAACCAAACAAATCCCCAGGGCCGGATGAAGTGTTTGCCAGGGTGCTTAAAGAATGCAAAGAGGAGCTTTTTGACCCACTGTCAACCATATTTAATAAATCAATAGAGTCAAGCAGAGTGCCGGAGTTTTGGAAGGTTGCTAATGTGATACCAGTTTTTAAGAAAGGAAATAGATCACTTGCGTCAAACTATCGGCCAATTAGCCTAACGTCTATTGTGGGAAAGTTACTTGAATCAATAATTGCAAATACAATTCGTCTCCATCTTGAAAAACATAAATTAATAAATGAGTCGCAACATGGTTTTACAAATGGCCGTTCATGTTTAACAAATTTGCTAACTTTTTATTCCAGCATAGTTGAGGCAGTTGATAGTGGTAAGGATTGTGATGTTGTGTACCTTGACTTTAGCAAAGCTTTTGATACAGTGCCACATGAAAGACTAATTAAAAAAATAGAAGCTCGTGGTATTGGGGGTGCTATATTAACTTGGATTAGGGCATGGCTATTCCAAAGGAAACATAGAGTTAGTATAAATGGGGTTAAGTCAGAGTGGGATAATGTTGTTTGTGGAGTACCTCAGGGCTCTGTCCTGGGCCCTCTGTTGTTTATTATATATATAAATGATTTAGATTCAGGTTTGAGTAGCAACATTTGCAAATTTGCCGATGATACGAAAATCGGTAGGGAAATTAATTCGGAGGAGGACTCACTATCACTTCAAGTTGATCTAGATAGGGTTTTGAAATGGTCAAAGGATTGGCAAATGCAGTTTAATGCTGATAAATGTAAAGTTCTGAGGCTAGGTAATGATGATAGAGTTACAAGATACGAGCTAGATGGTGTTGAGATTGTGAAGTCAGATTGCGAAAGGGATCTGGGAGTTATGATTAGTAAGAATTTAAAACAAAAGGATCAATGCATGAATGTTCGTAATAAGGCGAATAGGACACTGGGATTTATTAATCGAAGCGTTAGTAACAAGACACCTGGTGTGGTTCTTAAGCTATATCATAAGAACATAAGAACATAAGAACAAAGGTAACTGCAGAAGGCCTATTGGCCCATACGAGGCAGCTCCTATTCTATAACCACCCAATCCCACTCATATACTTGTCCAACCCGTGCTTGAAACAATCGAGGGACCCCACCTCCACAATGTTACGCGGCAATTGGTTCCACAAATCAACAACCCTGTTACTGAACCAGTATTTACCCAAGTCTTTCCTAAATCTAAACTTATCCAATTTATATCCATTGTTTCGTGCTCCGTCCCGTGTTGATACCTTCAACACCCTATTAATATCCCCCCGGTTATGTCCATTCATCCACTTGTAAACCTCTATCATGTCACCCCTAACTCTTCGCCTTTCCAGTGAATGCAACTTAAGCTTTGTTAATCTTTCTTCATATGAAAGATTTCTAATTTGGGGAATTAACTTAGTCATCCTACGCTGGACACGTTCAAGTGAATTTATATCCATTCTATAATATGGCGACCAAAACTGAACTGCATAATCTAAATGGGGCCTAACTAGAGCAAGATATAGCTTGAGAACCACACCAGGTGTCTTGTTACTAACGCTGCGATTAATAAATCCAAGTGTCCGATTTGCCTTATTACGAACATTTATGCATTGATCCTTTTGTTTTAAATTCTTACTAATCATAACTCCCAGATCCCTTTCGCAATCCGACTTCGCAATCACAACACCATCTAGCTCGTCAACACCATATCTTGCTCTGGTTAGGCCTCATTTAGATTGTGCAGTTCAGTTTTACTCGCCGTATTATAGAATGGATATAAATTCACTTGAACGTGTCCAACGTAGGATGACTAAGTTAATTCCCCAAATCAGAAATCTTTCATATGAAGAAAGATTAACAAAGCTTAAGTTGCATTCACTGGAAAGGCGAAGAGTTAGGGGTGACATGATAGAGGTTTAAAAGTGGATGAATGGACATAACAGGGGGGATATTAATAGGGTATTAAAAATATCAACACAAGACAGAACACGAAACAATGGGTATAAATTGGATAAGTTTAGATTTAGGAAAGACTTGGGTAAATACTGGTTCAGTAACAGGGTTGTTGATTTGTGGAACCAATTACCGTGTAACGTGCTGGAGGTGGGGTCCCTCGATTGTTTCAAGCGCGGGTTGGACAAGTATATGAGTGGGATTGGGTCGTTATAAATAGGAGCTGCCTCGTATGGGCCAATAGGCCTTCTGCAGTTGCATTTGTTCTTATGTTCTTATCAACTCCCCTAACCTAGCAACTCCCCTACCCTAGCAACTCCCCTACCGTAGCAACTCCCCTGCCCTAGCAACTCCCCTACCCTAGCAACTCCCCTACCTTATACACTTAAAAAAAAAAAAAAAAAAAAAAAAAAAAAAAAAAAAAAAAAAAAAAAAGCAAAAAGAAACTATGAAGTTCGCATAGCAGGGCAAGCAAAGACAAATCCTAAAGGGTTTTTTCAGTTATATCGTACTAAGACTAGGGAAAGGATAGGTCCATTAAAAACTGAGACAGGTCAAATAACAGATAGTGATGAAGAGATGAGTAGTATTTTTAATAAATATTTTGTATCTGTATTTACTAAAGAGGAACTTAACAATATGCCTTCAGCCGAACAAGTCTATGTGGGTGGGGACGAGGACAGGTTGACGAGTTTAGCAGTTACCAGGGAGGATGTTCTTAAACAAATAGTAAAACTCAAACCAAACAAAACCCCAGGGCCGGATGAAGTGTTTGCTAGGGTGCTTAAAGAATGCAAAGAGGAGCTTTGTGACCCACTGTCAACCATATTTAATAAATCAATAGAGTCAGGCAGAGTGCCAGAGTTTTGGAAAGTTGCTAATGTGATACCAGTTTTTAAGAAAGAAGATAGATCACTTGCGTCTAACTATCGACCAATTAGCCTAACGTCTATTGTGGGAAAGTTACTCGAATCTATAATAGCAAATAAAATTCGTCTTCATCTTGAAAAACATAAATTAATAATTGAGTCGCAACATGGTTTTATAAATGGCCGTTCATGTTTAACAAATTTGTTATCTTTTTATTCTAGCATTGTTGAGGCAGTTGATAGTGGTAAGGATTGCGATGTTGTATACCTTGACTTTAGCAAAGCTTTTGATACAGTGCCACATGAAAGACTGATTAAAAAAATAGAGTCTCATGGTATTGGGGGTGCTATATTAAGCTGGATTAGGGCATGGCTATACCAAAGGAAACAGAGAGTTAGTATAAATGGAATCAAGTCAGAGTGGGAAAATGTTGTAAGTGGAGTGCCTCAAGGCTCTGTCCTGGGACCTCTGTTGTTTATAATATATATAAATGATTTAGATTCAGGTTTGAGTAGCAACATTTGCAAATTTGCCGATGATACGAAAATCGGTAGGGAAATTAATTCGGAGGAGGACTCACTATCACTTCAAGTTGATCTAGATAGGGTTTTGAAATGGTCAAAGGATTGGCAGATGCAGTTTAATGCTGATAAATGTAAAGTTCTGAGGTTAGGTAATGATGATAGAGTTACAAGATACGAGCTAGATGGTGTTGTGATTGCGAAGTCGGATTGCGAAAGGGATCTGGGAGTTATGATTAGTAAGAATTTAAAACAAAAGGATCAATGCATAAATGTTCGTAATAAGGCAAATCGGACACTTGGATTTATTAATCACAGCGTTAGTAACAAGACACCTGGTGTGGTTCTCAAGCTATATCTTGCTCTAGTTAGGCCCCATTTAGATTATGCAGTTCAGTTTTGGTCGCCATATTATAGAATGGATATAAATTCACTTGAACGTGTCCAGCGTAGGATGACTAAGTTAATTCCCCAAATTAGAAATCTTTCATATGAAGAAAGATTAACAAAGCTTAAGTTGCATTCACTGGAAAGGCGAAGAGTTAGGGGTGACATGATAGAGGTTTACAAGTGGATGAATGGACATAACCGGGGGGATATTAATAGGGTATTAAAAGTATCAACACAGGACAGAACACGAAACAATGGATATAAATTGGATAAGTTTAGATTTAGGAAAGACTTGGGTAAATACTGGTTCAGTAACAGGGTTGTTGATTTGTGGAACCAATTGCCGCGTAACATAGTGGAGGTGGGGTCCCTCGATTGTTTCAAGCACGGGTTGGACAAGTATATGAGTGGGATTGGGTGGTTATAGAATAGGAGCTGCCTCGTATGGGCCAATAGGCCTTCTGCAGTTACCTTTGTTCTTATGTTCTTATGTTCTTACTTCCCTACCCTAGCAACTCCCCTACCGTAGCAACACCCCTGCCCTAGCAACTCCCCTACCTTATACACTTCCCTAACCTAGCAACTCCCCTACCCTAGCAAATCCCCCTACCCTAGCAACTCCCCTACCGTAGCAACTCCTCTGCCCTAGACACTTCCCTACCCTAGCAACTCCCCTGCCCTAGCAACTCCTCTACCCTAGCAACTCCCCTACCTTATACACTTCCCTACCCTAGCAACTCCCCTAACCTAGCAACTCCCCTAACCTAGCAACTCCCCTACCCTAGCAACTCCCCTACCTTATACACTTCCCTACCCTAGCAACTCCCCTACCTTAGCAACTCCCCTACCCTAGCAACTCCCCTACTCTAGGAACTACCCTTCCCTAGCAACTACCCTACCCTAGCAACTCCCCTACCCTAGCAACTCCCCTACCCTAGCAACTCCCCTACCTTATACACTTCCCTACCCTAGCAACTCCCCTAACCTAGCAACTCCCCTACCCTAGCAACTCCCCCTACCCTAGCAACTCCCCTACTGTAGCAACTCCCCTACTGTAGCAACTCCCCTACTGTATTTTAATAAATATTTTGTATCTGTATTTACTAAAGAGGAACTTAACAATATGCCTTCAGCCGAACAAGTCTATGTGGGTGGGGACGAGGACAGGTTGACGAGTTTAGCAGTTACCAGGGAGGATGTTCTTAAACAAATAGTAAAACTCAAACCAAACAAATCCCCAGGGCCGGATGAAGTGTTTGCCAGGGTGCTTAAAGAATGCAAAGAGGAGCTTTGTGACCCACTGTCAACCATATTTAATAAATCAATAGAGTCAGGCAGAGTGCCAGCGTTTTGGAAAGTTGCTAATGTGATACCAGTTTTTAAGAAAGGAGATAGATCACTTGCGTCTAACTATCGACCAATTAGCCTAACGTCTATTGTGGGAAAGTTACTCGAATCTATAATAGCAAATAAAATTCGTCTTCATCTTGAAAAACATAAATTAATAATTGAGTCGCAACATGGTTTTATAAATGGCCGTTCATGTTTAACAAATTTGTTATCTTTTTATTCTAGCATTGTTGAGGCAGTTGATAGTGGTAAGGATTGCGATGTTGTATACCTTGACTTTAGCAAAGCTTTTGATACAGTGCCACATGAAAGACTGATTAAAAAGATAGAGTCTCATGGTATTGGGGGTGCTATATTAAGCTGGATTAGGGCATGGCTATACCAAAGGAAACAGAGAGTTAGTATAAATGGAATCAAGTCAGAGTGGGAAAATGTTGTAAGTGGAGTGCCTCAAGGCTCTGTCCTGGGACCTCTGTTGTTTATAATATATATAAATGATTTAGATTCAGGTTTGAGTAGCAACATTTGCAAATTTGCCGATGATACGAAAATCGGTAGGGAAATTAATTCGGAGGAGGACTCACTATCACTTCAAGTTGATCTAGATAGGGTTTTGAAATGGTCAAAGGATTGGCAGATGCAGTTTAATGCTGATAAATGTAAAGTTCTGAGGTTAGGTAATGATGATAGAGTTACAAGATACGAGCTAGATGGTGTTGTGATTGCGAAGTCGGATTGCGAAAGGGATCTGGGAGTTATGATTAGTAAGAATTTAAAACAAAAGGATCAATGCATAAATGTTCGTAATAAGGCAAATCGGACACTTGGATTTATTAATCGCAGCGTTAGTAACAAGACACCTGGTGTGGTTCTCAAGCTATATCTTGCTCTAGTTAGGCCCCATTTAGATTATGCAGTTCAGTTTTGGTCGCCATATTATAGAATGGATATAAATTCACTTGAACGTGTCCAGCGTAGGATGACTAAGTTAATTCCCCAAATTAGAAATCTTTCATATGAAGAAAGATTAACAAAGCTTAAGTTGCATTCACTGGAAAGGCGAAGAGTTAGGGGTGACATGATAGAGGTTTACAAGTGGATGAATGGACATAACCGGGGGGATATTAATAGGGTATTAAAAGTATCAACACAGGACAGAACACGAAACAATGGATATAAATTGGATAAGTTTAGATTTAGGAAAGACTTGGGTAAATACTGGTTCAGTAACAGGGTTGTTGATTTGTGGAACCAATTGCCGCGTAACATTGTGGAGGTGGGGTCCCTCGATTGTTTCAAGCACGGGTTGGACAAGTATATGAGTGGGATTGGGTGGTTATAGAATAGGAGCTGCCTCGTATGGGCCAATAGGCCTTCTGCAGTTACCTTTGTTCTTATGTTCTTATGTTCTTAACTCCTCTGCCCTAGACACTTCCCTACCCTAGTACTCCCCTAACCTAGCAACTCCCCTACCCTAGCAACTCCCCTACCTTAGGAACTCCCCTACCCTAGACACTTCCCTACCCTATCTTAGGAAGACTTTGATAAAGCCGCCTTCAAACGCCATAGCAACTTCTAATTCATTTGACGTTTTGGAGGACGAGTGCTGTGGTGAGACTGCGGATCGCGCAAAAGGGAAAGCAACGAAGAGCAAGGAAGCGCAGGCCCCTCAGAGAGTAAAGGAATTACTTGACTTGAGAATTCACAATCGACTTGAGAATGGTCCAGGACGGACCGAAACGTCGTCGTCCCTTCAATTTCTAGTGTGTGGTCTGGTCAACAGTAAAGGAAGTACCTAAGCAAACCTTAGTTGTGGGAGATTCCCAGATAAGGTATTTGGATAGAACGTTTTGTGCTAGAGATAGGGGGAACAGGTTAAGGGTTTGCTCTCCCGGAGCTGGCATTGATGATATTATAAACAACATGAATGATATTATGGCTGGAAATGGGAACAATCCCGTTATTTGCATTAGCGTGGGAGGAAATGATGTTGGTCGAGTTAGGAGTGAGGAACTGATTCAGAGGTATAAAACAGCCATAGAATTAGGAGCAAGGTAGGAATCCCGATCATATGTGGCATTCTTCCAAGATAGGGAGTGGGAAATGAATGGATATAGAGGGCACTTGGTGTCAATTGCCGGCTGGAAAGATATTGCAAATCAAATGCAATATCTTTCATAGACAACTGGGAACACTTCTATGGAAGAAATGAAATGTATGCTCGTGATGGGGTGCATCTATCGAGAGCTGGGGTTGCTGCTGTTGCGAACTCGTTGGAAGAAGTGGTTAGAGGTGTTTGTTTGGGTTTAAACTGTTACTAGATAGAGGTATGGGAATTGATTTGGAGGAAGGAGGTAATAAAAGTATGTGTTTGTGGGAGAAAGGAATTGGCAAAATGATCAGGGAAAGAGAAGGGCCTCAAAATAACAATTCACTTAGGGTATATTACACTAACAGTAGAAGTCTAAGAAATAAAATTAACAAATTAAATGCTCTTGTCTGCACAGAAAAAATAGATATTATTGCACTTACCGAAACGTGGATGAATGTAGAAAATAGAGAACTATTAGCTGAATATCAAATAAATGGATTTAAACTATTTCACACAGATAGATATATTAGACGAGGAGGTGGAGTAGCCATATATGTTAGGGACAATTTGAAATGTAGTCTCAAAGAAGGAATCAAAACTGAGCCACAGACAGAAACTATTTGGATAGAATTAAACGAAAAAGCTAATAATATTATAATAGGAGTTATATATAGGCCACCAAATTTAGACAGAATGGAAGCAAAGCACCTATGGGATGAAATATCTAGAGCATCTAGATCTAACAGTATTTATGTCATGGGTGACTTTAATTTTAGTGGAATAAACTGGGTGAACAAAACAGGGAATAGTGAAGCAGAAGATTTTCTAGAATTAATTGACGATTGCTTTCTTACGCAACACATTAAGGAACCAACGCGGGAAAATAATATTTTAGATTTAGTGTTAACTAACAGGGAAACACAAATTAATGACATCGAAATAGGGAGTGAGCTAGGGAACAGTGATCACAAAGTAATCAGATTTAGCATAGAATGGAATAGACCTGTAGGAGAAAATTCTGTTAAAGTGCCAGATTTTCGAAAAGCTGATTTTAATAGCCTAAGAAATTTTTTGGGTCAAATAGATTGGAAACTCTTGGGTATGGGGTGTGGGCCGGTCTTAGAGCGAGACATGAACCCAGCGATAGGTGACGTAAAAGGGGATTTCGATGAGGATTTAATATATAACTTATTTAAGAATATTCTAAACAAAGCACAGGAACGTAGTATACCATACAAATTGAATAGGTCGAATACTAATGACCCAAAGTGGATAACAAATAATTTGAAGAACCTTATAGGTAAAAAGAGAGCATGGTACAAAAGGATTAAGAATGGGGAAGTCAGGTTAGAACTGGAATTCATACAACTGGTTAGAAATGTTAAAAAAGAGATTACGAAAGCAAAAAGAAACTATGAAGTTCGCATAGCAGAGCAAGCAAAGTCAAATCCTAAAGGGTTTTTTCAGTTATATCGAACTAAGACTAGGGAAAGGATAGGTCCATTAAAATCTGAGACAGGTCAAATAACGGATAATGACAAGGAGATGAGTAGTATTTTTAACAAATATTTTATATCTGTTTTTACTAAAGAAGAACTTAACAATATGCCTTCAGCCGAACAAGTCTATGTGGGTGGGGATGAGGACAGGTTGACTAGTTTAGCAGTTACCAGGGAGGATGTAATTAAACAATTAGAAAAACTAAAACCAAACAAATCCCCAGGGCCGGATGAAGTGTTTGCCAGGGTGCTTAAAGAATGCAAAGAGGAGCTTTTTGACCCACTGTCAACCATATTTAATAAATCAATAGAGTCAAGCAGAGTGCCGGAGTTTTGGAAGGTTGCTAATGTGATACCAGTTTTTAAGAAAGGAAATAGATCACTTGCGTCAAACTATCGGCCAATTAGCCTAACGTCTATTGTGGGAAAGTTACTTGAATCAATAATTGCAAATACAATTCGTCTCCATCTTGAAAAACATAAATTAATAAATGAGTCGCAACATGGTTTTACAAATGGCCGTTCATGTTTAACAAATTTGCTAACTTTTTATTCCAGCATAGTTGAGGCAGTTGATAGTGGTAAGGATTGTGATGTTGTGTACCTTGACTTTAGCAAAGCTTTTGATACAGTGCCACATGAAAGACTAATTAAAAAAATAGAAGCTCGTGGTATTGGGGGTGCTATATTAACTTGGATTAGGGCATGGCTATTCCAAAGGAAACATAGAGTTAGTATAAATGGGGTTAAGTCAGAGTGGGATAATGTTGTTTGTGGAGTACCTCAGGGCTCTGTCCTGGGCCCTCTGTTGTTTATTATATATATAAATGATTTAGATTCAGGTTTGAGTAGCAACATTTGCAAATTTGCCGATGATACGAAAATCGGTAGGGAAATTAATTCGGAGGAGGACTCACTATCACTTCAAGTTGATCTAGATAGGGTTTTGAAATGGTCAAAGGATTGGCAAATGCAGTTTAATGCTGATAAATGTAAAGTTCTGAGGCTAGGTAATGATGATAGAGTTACAAGATACGAGCTAGATGGTGTTGAGATTGTGAAGTCAGATTGCGAAAGGGATCTGGGAGTTATGATTAGTAAGAATTTAAAACAAAAGGATCAATGCATGAATGTTCGTAATAAGGCGAATAGGACACTGGGATTTATTAATCGAAGCGTTAGTAACAAGACACCTGGTGTGGTTCTTAAGCTATATCATAAGAACATAAGAACATAAGAACAAAGGTAACTGCAGAAGGCCTATTGGCCCATACGAGGCAGCTCCTATTCTATAACCACCCAATCCCACTCATATACTTGTCCAACCCGTGCTTGAAACAATCGAGGGACCCCACCTCCACAATGTTACGCGGCAATTGGTTCCACAAATCAACAACCCTGTTACTGAACCAGTATTTACCCAAGTCTTTCCTAAATCTAAACTTATCCAATTTATATCCATTGTTTCGTGCTCCGTCCCGTGTTGATACCTTCAACACCCTATTAATATCCCCCCGGTTATGTCCATTCATCCACTTGTAAACCTCTATCATGTCACCCCTAACTCTTCGCCTTTCCAGTGAATGCAACTTAAGCTTTGTTAATCTTTCTTCATATGAAAGATTTCTAATTTGGGGAATTAACTTAGTCATCCTACGCTGGACACGTTCAAGTGAATTTATATCCATTCTATAATATGGCGACCAAAACTGAACTGCATAATCTAAATGGGGCCTAACTAGAGCAAGATATAGCTTGAGAACCACACCAGGTGTCTTGTTACTAACGCTGCGATTAATAAATCCAAGTGTCCGATTTGCCTTATTACGAACATTTATGCATTGATCCTTTTGTTTTAAATTCTTACTAATCATAACTCCCAGATCCCTTTCGCAATCCGACTTCGCAATCACAACACCATCTAGCTCGTCAACACCATATCTTGCTCTGGTTAGGCCTCATTTAGATTGTGCAGTTCAGTTTTACTCGCCGTATTATAGAATGGATATAAATTCACTTGAACGTGTCCAACGTAGGATGACTAAGTTAATTCCCCAAATCAGAAATCTTTCATATGAAGAAAGATTAACAAAGCTTAAGTTGCATTCACTGGAAAGGCGAAGAGTTAGGGGTGACATGATAGAGGTTTAAAAGTGGATGAATGGACATAACAGGGGGGATATTAATAGGGTATTAAAAATATCAACACAAGACAGAACACGAAACAATGGGTATAAATTGGATAAGTTTAGATTTAGGAAAGACTTGGGTAAATACTGGTTCAGTAACAGGGTTGTTGATTTGTGGAACCAATTACCGTGTAACGTGCTGGAGGTGGGGTCCCTCGATTGTTTCAAGCGCGGGTTGGACAAGTATATGAGTGGGATTGGGTCGTTATAAATAGGAGCTGCCTCGTATGGGCCAATAGGCCTTCTGCAGTTGCATTTGTTCTTATGTTCTTATCAACTCCCCTAACCTAGCAACTCCCCTACCCTAGCAACTCCCCTACCGTAGCAACTCCCCTGCCCTAGCAACTCCCCTACCCTAGCAACTCCCCTACCTTATACACTTAAAAAAAAAAAAAAAAAAAAAAAAAAAAAAAAAAAAAAAAAAAAAAGCAAAAAGAAACTATGAAGTTCGCATAGCAGGGCAAGCAAAGACAAATCCTAAAGGGTTTTTTCAGTTATATCGTACTAAGACTAGGGAAAGGATAGGTCCATTAAAAACTGAGACAGGTCAAATAACAGATAGTGATGAAGAGATGAGTAGTATTTTTAATAAATATTTTGTATCTGTATTTACTAAAGAGGAACTTAACAATATGCCTTCAGCCGAACAAGTCTATGTGGGTGGGGACGAGGACAGGTTGACGAGTTTAGCAGTTACCAGGGAGGATGTTCTTAAACAAATAGTAAAACTCAAACCAAACAAAACCCCAGGGCCGGATGAAGTGTTTGCTAGGGTGCTTAAAGAATGCAAAGAGGAGCTTTGTGACCCACTGTCAACCATATTTAATAAATCAATAGAGTCAGGCAGAGTGCCAGAGTTTTGGAAAGTTGCTAATGTGATACCAGTTTTTAAGAAAGAAGATAGATCACTTGCGTCTAACTATCGACCAATTAGCCTAACGTCTATTGTGGGAAAGTTACTCGAATCTATAATAGCAAATAAAATTCGTCTTCATCTTGAAAAACATAAATTAATAATTGAGTCGCAACATGGTTTTATAAATGGCCGTTCATGTTTAACAAATTTGTTATCTTTTTATTCTAGCATTGTTGAGGCAGTTGATAGTGGTAAGGATTGCGATGTTGTATACCTTGACTTTAGCAAAGCTTTTGATACAGTGCCACATGAAAGACTGATTAAAAAAATAGAGTCTCATGGTATTGGGGGTGCTATATTAAGCTGGATTAGGGCATGGCTATACCAAAGGAAACAGAGAGTTAGTATAAATGGAATCAAGTCAGAGTGGGAAAATGTTGTAAGTGGAGTGCCTCAAGGCTCTGTCCTGGGACCTCTGTTGTTTATAATATATATAAATGATTTAGATTCAGGTTTGAGTAGCAACATTTGCAAATTTGCCGATGATACGAAAATCGGTAGGGAAATTAATTCGGAGGAGGACTCACTATCACTTCAAGTTGATCTAGATAGGGTTTTGAAATGGTCAAAGGATTGGCAGATGCAGTTTAATGCTGATAAATGTAAAGTTCTGAGGTTAGGTAATGATGATAGAGTTACAAGATACGAGCTAGATGGTGTTGTGATTGCGAAGTCGGATTGCGAAAGGGATCTGGGAGTTATGATTAGTAAGAATTTAAAACAAAAGGATCAATGCATAAATGTTCGTAATAAGGCAAATCGGACACTTGGATTTATTAATCACAGCGTTAGTAACAAGACACCTGGTGTGGTTCTCAAGCTATATCTTGCTCTAGTTAGGCCCCATTTAGATTATGCAGTTCAGTTTTGGTCGCCATATTATAGAATGGATATAAATTCACTTGAACGTGTCCAGCGTAGGATGACTAAGTTAATTCCCCAAATTAGAAATCTTTCATATGAAGAAAGATTAACAAAGCTTAAGTTGCATTCACTGGAAAGGCGAAGAGTTAGGGGTGACATGATAGAGGTTTACAAGTGGATGAATGGACATAACCGGGGGGATATTAATAGGGTATTAAAAGTATCAACACAGGACAGAACACGAAACAATGGATATAAATTGGATAAGTTTAGATTTAGGAAAGACTTGGGTAAATACTGGTTCAGTAACAGGGTTGTTGATTTGTGGAACCAATTGCCGCGTAACATAGTGGAGGTGGGGTCCCTCGATTGTTTCAAGCACGGGTTGGACAAGTATATGAGTGGGATTGGGTGGTTATAGAATAGGAGCTGCCTCGTATGGGCCAATAGGCCTTCTGCAGTTACCTTTGTTCTTATGTTCTTATGTTCTTACTTCCCTACCCTAGCAACTCCCCTACCGTAGCAACACCCCTGCCCTAGCAACTCCCCTACCTTATACACTTCCCTAACCTAGCAACTCCCCTACCCTAGCAAATCCCCCTACCCTAGCAACTCCCCTACCGTAGCAACTCCTCTGCCCTAGACACTTCCCTACCCTAGCAACTCCCCTGCCCTAGCAACTCCTCTACCCTAGCAACTCCCCTACCTTATACACTTCCCTACCCTAGCAACTCCCCTAACCTAGCAACTCCCCTAACCTAGCAACTCCCCTACCCTAGCAACTCCCCTACCTTATACACTTCCCTACCCTAGCAACTCCCCTACCTTAGCAACTCCCCTACCCTAGCAACTCCCCTACTCTAGGAACTACCCTTCCCTAGCAACTACCCTACCCTAGCAACTCCCCTACCCTAGCAACTCCCCTACCCTAGCAACTCCCCTACCTTATACACTTCCCTACCCTAGCAACTCCCCTAACCTAGCAACTCCCCTACCCTAGCAACTCCCCCTACCCTAGCAACTCCCCTACTGTAGCAACTCCCCTACTGTAGCAACTCCCCTACTGTATTTTAATAAATATTTTGTATCTGTATTTACTAAAGAGGAACTTAACAATATGCCTTCAGCCGAACAAGTCTATGTGGGTGGGGACGAGGACAGGTTGACGAGTTTAGCAGTTACCAGGGAGGATGTTCTTAAACAAATAGTAAAACTCAAACCAAACAAATCCCCAGGGCCGGATGAAGTGTTTGCCAGGGTGCTTAAAGAATGCAAAGAGGAGCTTTGTGACCCACTGTCAACCATATTTAATAAATCAATAGAGTCAGGCAGAGTGCCAGCGTTTTGGAAAGTTGCTAATGTGATACCAGTTTTTAAGAAAGGAGATAGATCACTTGCGTCTAACTATCGACCAATTAGCCTAACGTCTATTGTGGGAAAGTTACTCGAATCTATAATAGCAAATAAAATTCGTCTTCATCTTGAAAAACATAAATTAATAATTGAGTCGCAACATGGTTTTATAAATGGCCGTTCATGTTTAACAAATTTGTTATCTTTTTATTCTAGCATTGTTGAGGCAGTTGATAGTGGTAAGGATTGCGATGTTGTATACCTTGACTTTAGCAAAGCTTTTGATACAGTGCCACATGAAAGACTGATTAAAAAGATAGAGTCTCATGGTATTGGGGGTGCTATATTAAGCTGGATTAGGGCATGGCTATACCAAAGGAAACAGAGAGTTAGTATAAATGGAATCAAGTCAGAGTGGGAAAATGTTGTAAGTGGAGTGCCTCAAGGCTCTGTCCTGGGACCTCTGTTGTTTATAATATATATAAATGATTTAGATTCAGGTTTGAGTAGCAACATTTGCAAATTTGCCGATGATACGAAAATCGGTAGGGAAATTAATTCGGAGGAGGACTCACTATCACTTCAAGTTGATCTAGATAGGGTTTTGAAATGGTCAAAGGATTGGCAGATGCAGTTTAATGCTGATAAATGTAAAGTTCTGAGGTTAGGTAATGATGATAGAGTTACAAGATACGAGCTAGATGGTGTTGTGATTGCGAAGTCGGATTGCGAAAGGGATCTGGGAGTTATGATTAGTAAGAATTTAAAACAAAAGGATCAATGCATAAATGTTCGTAATAAGGCAAATCGGACACTTGGATTTATTAATCGCAGCGTTAGTAACAAGACACCTGGTGTGGTTCTCAAGCTATATCTTGCTCTAGTTAGGCCCCATTTAGATTATGCAGTTCAGTTTTGGTCGCCATATTATAGAATGGATATAAATTCACTTGAACGTGTCCAGCGTAGGATGACTAAGTTAATTCCCCAAATTAGAAATCTTTCATATGAAGAAAGATTAACAAAGCTTAAGTTGCATTCACTGGAAAGGCGAAGAGTTAGGGGTGACATGATAGAGGTTTACAAGTGGATGAATGGACATAACCGGGGGGATATTAATAGGGTATTAAAAGTATCAACACAGGACAGAACACGAAACAATGGATATAAATTGGATAAGTTTAGATTTAGGAAAGACTTGGGTAAATACTGGTTCAGTAACAGGGTTGTTGATTTGTGGAACCAATTGCCGCGTAACATTGTGGAGGTGGGGTCCCTCGATTGTTTCAAGCACGGGTTGGACAAGTATATGAGTGGGATTGGGTGGTTATAGAATAGGAGCTGCCTCGTATGGGCCAATAGGCCTTCTGCAGTTACCTTTGTTCTTATGTTCTTATGTTCTTAACTCCTCTGCCCTAGACACTTCCCTACCCTAGTACTCCCCTAACCTAGCAACTCCCCTACCCTAGCAACTCCCCTACCTTAGGAACTCCCCTACCCTAGACACTTCCCTACCCTATCTTAGGAAGACTTTGATAAAGCCGCCTTCAAACGCCATAGCAACTTCTAATTCATTTGACGTTTTGGAGGACGAGTGCTGTGGTGAGACTGCGGATCGCGCAAAAGGGAAAGCAACGAAGAGCAAGGAAGCGCAGGCCCCTCAGAGAGTAAAGGAATTACTTGACTTGAGAATTCACAATCGACTTGAGAATGGTCCAGGACGGACCGAAACGTCGTCGTCCCTTCAATTTCTAGTGTGTGGTCTGGTCAACAGTAAAGGAAGTACCTAAGCAAACCTTAGTTGTGGGAGATTCCCAGATAAGGTATTTGGATAGAACGTCTTTCAAAAATCTTTCAGAAATCTTTCTTTCAGATAGAAATCTTTCAGAAATCTTTCTTTCAGATAGAAATCTTTCAGAAATCTTTCATATGAAGAAAGATTAACAAAGCTTAAGTTGCATTCACTGGAAAGGCGAAGAGTTAGGGGTGACATGATAGAGGTTTACAAGTGGATGAATGGACATAACCGGGGGGATATTAATAGGGTATTAAAAGTATCAACACAGGACAGAACACGAAACAATGGATATAAATTGGATAAGTTTAGATTTAGGAAAGACTTGGGTAAATACTGGTTCAGTAACAGGGTTGTTGATTTGTGGAACCAATTGCCGCGTAACATTGTGGAGGTGGGGTCCCTCGATTGTTTCAAGCACGGGTTGGACAAGTATATGAGTGGGATTGGGTGGTTATAGAATAGGAGCTGCCTCGTATGGGCCAATAGGCCTTCTGCAGTTACCTTTGTTCTTATGTTCTTAAGGTTTTGTGCTAGAGATAGGGGGAACAGGTTAAGGGTTTGCTATCCCGGAGCTGGCATTGATGATATTATAAACAACATGAATGATATTATGGCTGGAAATGGGAACAATCCCGTTATTTGCATTAGCGTGGGAGGAAATGATGTTGGTCGAGTTAGGAGTGAAGAACTGATTCAGAGGTATAAAACAGCCATAGAATTAGTTAGGAGCAAGGTAGGAATCCCGATCATATGTGGCATTCTTCCAAGAAAGGGAGTGGGAAATGAATGGATATAGAGGGCACTTGGTGTCAATTGCCGGCTGGAAAGATATTGCAAATCAAATGCAATATCTTTCATAGACAACTGGGAACACTTCTATGGAAGAAATGAAATGTATGCTCGTGATGGGGTGCATCTATCGAGAGCTGGGGTTGTTGCTGTTGCGAACTCGTTGGAAGAAGTGGTTAGAGGTGTTTGTTTGGGTTTAAACTGTTACTAGATAGAGGTATGGGAATTGATTTGGAGGAAGGAGGTAATAAAAGTATGTGTTTGTGGGAGAAAGGAATTGGCAAAATGATCAGGGAAAGAGAAGGACCTCAAAATAACAATTCACTTAGGGTATATTACACTAACAGTAGTGTTAGTGTAATTATATAGTGTTGTTATATTATCATAGCAATATGGAAGTTGTAGTGAAGGACCTGGTGACGCTAGTGGGAGCCCTGAGGACAGAGTTGGACTCTCTGCGGGAGGAGGTGCGTCAGCTTAAAAAAAAACAACGAGAAGTAACGAAGGAGGAGACCAGCAGTAAAGGGACCTCGTCTTGGAGAGTTGCGAAAGACAGGGGCCTTAAGAAGACTTTGATAAAGCCGCCTTCAAACGCCATAGCAACTTCAAATTCATTTGACGTTTTGGAGGACGAGTGCTGTGGAGAGACTGTGGATCGCGCAAAAGGGAAAGCAACGAAGAGAAAGGAAGCGCAGGCCCCTCAGAAAGTAAAGGAAGTACCTAAGCAAACATTAGTTGTGGGAGATTCCCAGATAAGGTATTTGGATAGAACGTTTTGTGCTAGAGATAGGGGGAACAGGTTAAGGGTTTGCTATCCCGGAGCTGGCATTGGTGATATTATAAACAACATGAATGATATTATGGCTGGTAATGGGAACAATCCCATTATTTGCATTAGCGTGGGAGGAAATGATGTTGGTCGAGTCAGGAGTGAGGAACTGATTCAGAGGTATAAAACAGCCATAGAGTTAGTTAGGAGCAAGGGAGGAATCCCGATCATATGTGGCATTCTTCCAAGAAAGGGAGTGGGAAATGAATGGATATGGAGGGCACTTGGTGTCAATTGCCGGCTGGAAAGATATTACAAATCAAATGCAATATCTTTCATAGACAACTGGGAACACTTCTATGGAAGAAATGAAATGTATGCTCGTGATGGGGTGCATCTATCGAGAGCTGGGGTTGTTGCTGTTGCGAACTCGCTAGAAGAAGTGGTTAGAGGTGTTTGTTTGGGTTTAAACTGTTAGTAGATAGAGGTATGGGAATTGATTTGGAGGAAGGAGGTAATAAAAGTATGTGTTTGTGGGAGAAAGGAATTGGCAAAACGATCAGGGAAAGAGAAGGTCCGCAAAATAACAATTCACTTAGGGTATATTACACTAACAGTAGAAGTCTAAGAAATAAAATTAACGAATTAAATGCTCTTGTCTGCACAGAAAAAATAGATATTATTGCACTTACCGAAACGTGGATGAATGTAGAAAATAGAGAACTATTAGCTGAATATCAAATATATGGATTTAAACTATTTCACACAGATAGATATATTAGACGAGGAGGTGGAGTAGCCATATATGTTAGGGACAATTTGAAATGTAGTCTCAAAGAGGGAATCAAAACAGAGCCACACACAGAAACTATTTGGATTGAATTAAACGAAAAAGCTAATAATATTATAATAGGAGTAATATATAGGCCACCAAATTTAGACAGAATGGAAGCAAAGCATCTATGGGATGAAATATCTAGAGCATCTAGATCTAACAGTATTTATGTCATGGGTGACTTTAATTTTAGCGGAATAAACTGGTTGAACAAAACAGGGAATAGTGAAGCAGAAGATTTTCTAGAATTAATTGACGATTGCTTTCTTACGCAACACATTAAGGAACCAACACGGGAAAATAATATTTTAGATTTAGTGTTAACTAACAGGGAAACGCAAATTAATGACATCGAAATAGGGAGTGAGCTAGGGAGCAGTGATCACAAAGAAATCAGATTTAGCATAGAATGGAATAGACCAGTAGGAGAAAATTCTGTTAAAGTGCCAGATTTTCGAAAAGCTGATTTTAATAGCCTAAGAAATTTTTTGGGTCAAATTGATTGGAAAGGCTTGGGTATGGGGTGTGGGCCGGTCTTGGAGCGAGACATGAACCCAGCGATAGGTGACTTAAATGGGGATTTCGATGTGGATTCAATATATAACTTATTTAAGAATATTCTAAACAAAGCACAGGAACGTAGTATACCATACAAATTGAATAGATCGTATACTAATGACCCAAAGTGGATAACAAAGAATTTGAAGAACCTTATAGGTAAAAAGAGAGCTTGGTACAAAAGGATTAAAAATGATGGGGAGGTCACTTTAGAACAGGAATTCGTACAACTGGTTAGAAATGTTAAAAAAGAGATAAGGAAAGCAAAAAGAAACTATGAAGTTCGCATAGCAGGGCAAGCAAAGACAAATCCTAAAGGGTTTTTTCAGTTATATCGTACTAAGACTAGGGAAAGGATAGGTCCATTAAAAACTGAGACAGGTCAAATAACAGATAGTGATGAAGAGATGAGTAGTATTTTTAATAAATATTTTGTATCTGTATTTACTAAAGAGGAACTTAACAATATGCCTTCAGCCGAACAAGTCTATGTGGGTGGGGACGAGGACAGGTTGACGAGTTTAGCAGTTACCAGGGAGGATGTTCTTAAACAAATAGTAAAACTCAAACCAAACAAATCCCCAGGGCCGGATGAAGTGTTTGCTAGGGTGCTTAAAGAATGCAAAGAGGAGCTTTGTGACCCACTGTCAACCATATTTAATAAATCAATAGAGTCAGGCAGAGTGCCAGAGTTTTGGAAAGTTGCTAATGTGATACCAGTTTTTAAGAAAGGAGATAGATCACTTGCGTCTAACTATCGACCAATTAGCCTAACGTCTATTGTGGGAAAGTTACTCGAATCTATAATAGCAAATAAAATTCGTCTTCATCTTGAAAAACATAAATTAATAATTGAGTCGCAACATGGTTTTATAAATGGCCGTTCATGTTTAACAAATTTGTTATCTTTTTATTCTAGCATTGTTGAGGCAGTTGATAGTGGTAAGGATTGCGATGTTGTATACCTTGACTTTAGCAAAGCTTTTGATACAGTGCCACATGAAAGACTGATTAAAAAAATAGAGTCTCATGGTATTGGGGGTGCTATATTAAGCTGGATTAGGGCATGGCTATACCAAAGGAAACAGAGAGTTAGTATAAATGGAATCAAGTCAGAGTGGGAAAATGTTGTAAGTGGAGTGCCTCAAGGCTCTGTCCTGGGACCTCTGTTGTTTATAATATATATAAATGATTTAGATTCAGGTTTGAGTAGCAACATTTGCAAATTTGCCGATGATACGAAAATCGGTAGGGAAATTAATTCGGAGGAGGACTCACTATCACTTCAAGTTGATCTAGATAGGGTTTTGAAATGGTCAAAGGATTGGCAGATGCAGTTTAATGCTGATAAATGTAAAGTTCTGAGGTTAGGTAATGATGATAGAGTTACAAGATACGAGCTAGATGGTGTTGTGATTGCGAAGTCGGATTGCGAAAGGGATCTGGGAGTTATGATTAGTAAGAATTTAAAACAAAAGGATCAATGCATAAATGTTCGTAATAAGGCAAATTGGACACTTGGATTTATTAATCGCAGCGTTAGTAACAAGACACCTGGTGTGGTTCTCAAGCTATATCTTGCTCTAGTTAGGCCCCATTTAGATTATGCAGTTCAGTTTTGGTCGCCATATTATAGAATGGATATAAATTCACTTGAACGTGTCCAGCGTAGGATGACTAAGTTAATTCCCCAAATTAGAAATCTTTCATATGAAGAAAGATTAACAAAGCTTAAGTTGCATTCACTGGAAAGGCGAAGAGTTAGGGGTGACATGATAGAGGTTTACAAGTGGATGAATGGACATAACCGGGGGGATATTAATAGGGTATTAAAAGTATCAACACAGAACAGAACACGAAACAATGGATATAAATTGGATAAGTTTAGATTTAGGAAAGACTTGGGTAAATACTGGTTCAGTAACAGGGTTGTTGATTTGTGGAACCAATTGCCGCGTAACATTGTGGAGGTGGGGTCCCTCGATTGTTTCAAGCACGGGTTGGACAAGTATATGAGTGGGATTGGGTGGTTATAGAATAGGAGCTGCCTCGTATGGGCCAATAGGCCTTCTGCAGTTACCTTTGTTCTTATGTTCTTATGTTCTTAACAGTAGAAGTCTAAGAAATAAAATTAACAAATTAAATGCTCTTGTCTGCACAGAAAAAATAGATATTATTGCACTTACCGAAACGTGGATGAATGTAGAAAATAGAGAACTATTAGCTGAATATCAAATAAATGGATTTAAACTATTTCACACAGATAGATATATTAGACGAGGAGGTGGAGTAGCCATATATGTTAGGGACAATTTGAAATGTAGTCTCAAAGAAGGAATCAAAACTGAGCCACAGACAGAAACTATTTGGATAGAATTAAACGAAAAGCTAATAATATTATAATAGGAGTTATATATAGGCCACCAAATTTAGACAGAATGGAAGCAAAGCACCTATGGGATGAAATATCTAGAGCATCTAGATCTAACAGTATTTATGTCATGGGTGACTTTAATTTTAGTGGAATAAACTGGGTGAACAAAACAGGGAATAGTGAAGCAGAAGATTTTCTAGAATTAATTGACGATTGCTTTCTTACGCAACACATTAAGGAACCAACGCGGGAAAATAATATTTTAGATTTAGTGTTAACTAACAGGGAAACACAAATTAATGACATCGAAATAGGGAGTGAGCTAGGGAACAGTGATCACAAAGTAATCAGATTTAGCATAGAATGGAATAGACCTGTAGGAGAAAATTCTGTTAAAGTGCCAGATTTTCGAAAAGCTGATTTTAATAGCCTAAGAAATTTTTTGGGTCAAATAGATTGGAAACTCTTGGGTATGGGGTGTGGGCCGGTCTTAGAGCGAGACATGAACCCAGCGATAGGTGACGTAAAAGGGGATTTCGATGAGGATTTAATATATAACTTATTTAAGAATATTCTAAACAAAGCACAGGAACGTAGTATACCATACAAATTGAATAGGTCGAATACTAATGACCCAAAGTGGATAACAAATAATTTGAAGAACCTTATAGGTAAAAAGAGAGCATGGTACAAAAGGATTAAGAATGGGGAAGTCAGGTTAGAACAGGAATTCATACAACTGGTTAGAAATGTTAAAAAAGAGATTACGAAAGCAAAAAGAAACTATGAAGTTCGCATAGCAGAGCAAGCAAAGTCAAATCCTAAAGGGTTTTTTCAGTTATATCGAACTAAGACTAGGGAAAGGATAGGTCCATTAAAATCTGAGACAGGTCAAATAACGGATAATGACAAGGAGATGAGTAGTATTTTTAACAAATATTTTATATCTGTTTTTACTAAAGAAGAACTTAACAATATGCCTTCAGCCGAACAAGTCTATGTGGGTGGGGATGGGGACAGGTTGACTAGTTAAGCAGTTACCAGGGAGGATGTAATTAAACAATTAGAAAAACTAAAACCAAACAAATCCCCAGGGCCGGATGAAGTGTTTGCCAGGGTGCTTAAAGAATGCAAAGAGGAGCTTTGTGACCCACTGTCAACCATATTTAATAAATCAATAGAGTCAAGCAGAGTGACGGAGTTTTGGAAGGTTGCTAATGTGATACCAGTTTTTAAGAAAGGAAATAGATCACTTGCGTCAAACTATCGGCCAATTAGCCTAACGTCTATTGTGGGAAAGTTACTTGAATCAATAATTGCAAATACAATTCGTCTCCATCTTGAAAAACATAAATTAATAAATGAGTCGCAACATGGTTTTACAAATGGCCGTTCATGTTTAACAAATTTGCTAACTTTTTATTCCAGCATAGTTGAGGCAGTTGATAGTGGTAAGGATTGTGATGTTGTGTACCTTGACTTTAGCAAAGCTTTTGATACAGTGCCACATGAAAGACTAATTAAAAAAATAGAAGCTCGTGGTATTGGGGGTGCTATATTAACTTGGATTAGGGCATGGCTATTCCAAAGGAAACATAGAGTTAGTATAAATGGGGTTAAGTCAGAGTGGGATAATGTTGTTAGTGGAGTACCTCAGGGCTCTGTCCTGGGCCCTCTGTTGTTTATAATATATATAAATGATTTAGATTCAGGTTTGAGTAGCAACATTTGCAAATTTGCCGATGATACGAAAATCGGTAGGGAAATTAAATCGGAGGAGGACTCACTATCACTTCAAGTTGATCTAGATAGGGTTTTGAAATGGTCAAAGGATTGGCAAATGCGGTTTAATGCTGATAAATGTAAAGTTCTGAGGCTAGGTAATGATGATAGAGATACAAGATACGAGCTAGATGGTGTTGAGATTGTGAAGTCAGATTGCGAAAGGGATCTGGGAGTTATGATTAGTAAGAATTTAAAACAAAAGGATCAATGCATGAATGTTCGTAATAAGGCGAATAGGACACTGGGATTTATTAATCGAAGCGTTAGTAACAAGACACCTGGTGTGGTTCTTAAGCTATATCTTGCTCTGGTTAGGCCTCATTTAGATTGTGCAGTTCAGTTTTACTCGCCGTATTATAGAATGGATATAAATTCACTTGAACGTGTCCAACGTAGGATGACTAAGTTAATTCCCCAAATTAGAAATCTTTCATATGAAGAAAGATTAACAAAGCTTAAGTTGCATTCACTGGAAAGGCGAAGAGTTAGGGGTGACATGATAGAGGTTTACAAGTGGGTGAATGGACATAACAAAGGGGATATTAATAGGGTATTAAAAATATCAACACAAGACAGAACTCGAAACAATGGGTATAAATTGGATAAGTTTAGATTTAGGAAAGACTTGGGTAAATACTGGTTCAGTAACAGGGTTGTTGATTTGTGGAACCAATTACCGTGTAACGTGCTGGAGGTGGGGTCCCTCGATTGTTTCAAGCGCGGGTTGGACAAGTATATGAGTGGGATTGGGTCGTTATAAATAGGAGCTGCCTCGTATGGGCCAATAGGCCTTCTGCAGTTGCATTTGTTCTTATGTTCTTATCAACTCCCCTAACCTAGCAACTCCCCTACCCTAGCAACTCCCCTACCGTAGCAACTCCCCTGCCCTAGCAACTCCCCTACCCTAGCAACTCCCCTACCTTATACACTTCCCTACCCTAGCAACTCCCCTACCGTAGCAACTCCCCTGCCCTAGCAACTCCCCTACCCTAGCAACTCCCCTACCTTATACACTTCCCTAACCTAGCAACTCCCCTACCGTAGCAACTCCCCTGCCCTAGCAACTCCCCTAACCTAGCAACTCCCCTACCCTAGCAACTCCCCTACCCTAGCAACTCCCCTGCCCTAGCAACTCCCCTAACCTAGCAACTCCCCTACCTTATACACTTCCCTACCCTAGCAACTCCCCTACCGTAGCAACTCCCCTGCCCTAGCAACTCCCTTACCCTAGCAACTCCCCTACCTTATACACTTCCCTACCCTAGCAACTCCTCTACCGTAGCAACTCCCCTGCCCTAGCAACTCCCCTACCCTAGCAACTCCCCTACCATATACACTTCCCTACCCTAGCAACTCCCCTACCCTAGCAACTCCCCTACCTTATACACTTCCCTACCCTAGCAACTCCCCTAACCTAGCAACTCCCCTACCCTAGCAACCCCCCCTACCCTAGCAACTCCCCTACCCTAGCAACTCCCCTACCTTAGACACTTTCCTTCCCTAGCAACTCCCCCTAACCTAGCAACTCACCTACCCTAGCAACTCCCATACCATACTAACTACCCTACCCTAGCAGCTCCCTTACCCTAGCAACTCCCATACCCTAGCAACTCCCTTACCCTAGCAACTCCCCTACCCCTAGAAACACCCTTACCCTAGCAACTCCCCTACCCTAGGGACTCCCCTTCCCCTTGGAACTCCCCTACCCTAGCAGCTCCCTTACCCTAGCAACTCCCTTACCCTAGGAACTCCCTTACCCTAGCAACTCCCCTACCCTAGGGACTCCCCTTCCCCTAGTAACTCCCCTTCCCCTAGGAACTCCCCTACCCTAGCAGCTCCCTTACCCTAGCAACTCCCATACCCTAGCAACTCCCCTTCCCCTAGGAACTCCCCTACCCTAGCAACTCCCTTACCCTAGCAACTCCCCTACCCTAGCAACTCCCCTTCCCTAGGAACTCCCCTAACCTAGAAACTCCCCTACCCTAGCAACTCCCCTATCCTAGGAACTCCCCTACCATAGCAACTCCCCTACCCTAGGAACTTCCCTACCCTAGCAACTCCCCTACCCTAGGAACTTCCCTACCCTAGCAACTCCCCTACCCTAGCAACTCCCCTACCCTAGCTACTCCCCTACCCTAGCAACTCCCCTTCCCTAGCAACTCCCCTACCCTAGCAACTCCCCTACCCTAGCAACTCCCCTACCCTAGCAACTCCCCTTCCCTAGCAACTCCCCTACCCTAGCTACTCCCCTACCCTAGCAACTCCCCTTCCCTAGCAACTCCCCTACCCTAGCAACTCCCCTACCCTAGCAACTCCCCTACCTTAGCAGCTCCCCTACCTTAGTAACTCCCCTACCCCTAAAACGTCGTCACACAAGGGTCCAGGATGGACCAAAACGTCGTCACACAAGGGTCTAGGATGGACCAAAACGTCGTCACACAAGGGTCCAGGATGGACCAAAACGTCGTCACACAAGGGTCCAGGAAGGACCAAAACGTCGTCACACAATGGTCCAGGAAGGACCAAAAAGTCGTCACACAAGGGTCCAGGATGGACCAAAACGTCGTCATACAAGGGTCTAGGAAGGACCAAAACGTCGTCACATAATGGTCCAGGAAGGACCAAAACGTCGTCACACAAGGGTCCAGGATGGACCAAAACGTCGTCACACAAGGGTCTAGGAAGGACCAAAACGTCGTCACACAAGGGTCCAGGATGGACCAAAACGTCGTCAGACAAGGGTCCAGGATGGACCAAAACGTCGTCACACAAGGGTCCAGGATGGACCAAAACGTCGTCACACAAGGGTCCAGGATGGACCAAAACGTCGTCACACAAGGGTTCAGGATGGACCAAAACGTTGTCACACAAGGGTCCAGGATGGACCAAAACGTCGTCACACAAGGGTCCAGGATGGACCAAAACGTCGTCCATTTCATATTTGTATGGGTTGGGTGGAGGAGCGCCACACTCACGTCGTTGTGGCGGTCCTCTACAACCACTAATAACGGATCACCTGGAATAACACATAACATTACATGTATTGTAATATATGAGATGGTCAGCTCCAATATTTTAAAGATACCAGTACCATTAATGGACAGTAATACCATCACCATTGATGGACAGTAATACCATCACCATTGATGGACAGTAATACCAACACCATTGATGGACAGTAATACCACCACCATTGATGGACAGTAATACCACCACCATTGATGGACAGTAATACCACCACCATTGATGGACAGTAATACCACCACCATTGATGGACAGTAATACCACCACCATTGATGGACAGTAATACCACCACCATTGATGGACAGTAATACCACCACCATTGATGGACAGTAATACCATCACCATTGATGGACAGTAATACCACCACCATTGATGGACAGTAATACCAACACCATTGATGGACAGTAATACCAACACCATTGATGGACAGTAATACCAACACCATTGATGGACAGTAATACCACCACCATTGATGGACAGTAATACCATCACCATTGATGGACAGTAATACCACCACCATTGATGGACAGTAATACCACCACCATTGATGGACAGTAATACCACCACCATTGATGGACAGTAATACCAACACCATTGATGGACAGTAATACCAACACCATTGATGGACAGTAATACCAACACCATTGATGGACAGTAATACCACCACCATTGATGGACAGTAATACCACCACCATTGATGGACAGTAATACCAACACCATTGATGGACAGTAATACCAACTCATGTCAAATACAACAATAATACTTGACAGCTGCCCGCCTTAGCTGCGCATTACTTTGACAGTTGGCGCTTGACAATGATTCTTAAGCCGTGCTTGACAACGCATACCATAATCTTCCAAAGAGTGACATAATTCACCCTTGCCTAAACCAGCTTGACAGAATTTACTGTAATCTTTTGAATTTTGACAGCGTTTGCCCTTAAATTAACTTTCCAATGCTTGACAATGCTTACCCTAGCCCCCTCCCAGCGCTTGACAATGCTTACCCTAGCCTCACTCCCTACATGATTGACAGCGCTTACCTAACTCCCCTCCGTACACTTGACAAGGTCTACCCTAACCCTCTTGCTATGCTTAACAATGCTTGCCAAGCCTTATCCAACTTCACAAGGTTTACCTTAGCCTTTACAAGCTTGATAACGTCTAACTAGCCGGTCAACGCTTGACAACGCCTACCAAGCTTGTCAACGCTTATCCTCACTAGTCGTGCCTTGTATTTACCGTCACTTTAACCCACGTTTGCCTTCGCTCGTCCCATTATTTGACTTTACTTCTGTCTGTTTGTTGACCCTTTTTCTAGTTTTCTTTTTTGGTAGATAATGTTTTATTTTTACAATTCAGTGTCAATATTTTGTTTTCCATTGTTGAATCTGTTCAAACACTCACACGCAAGCACGCGAGAGCAAACGCGCGCACTCCCGCACACACACGCACACACACACACACACACACACACACACACACACACACACACACACACACACACACACACACACACACACACACACACACACACACATACACATATGTGTGTATAACAAATCACTGGTAACAGGGGAACTGCCAAAAATTTGGAAGACGGCTAACGTCATCCCGATACGTAAGAAGAGTGACAGACAGGAGACACTGAACTACAGGCCAGTGTCCCTAACTTGTATACCACATAAGGTGATGAAGATTGAAAATTTAAAAAAAATTTTGATTGAAAAAAGAACTTTGTAACTAATCACCAGCATGGGTTCAGGGATGGCAAATCTTGCCTCAAAGGTTTAACTGAATGCTATGACCAGGCGGCAAAAATCAGACAAGAAAGAGAATGGTGGGCAGACTGTATATTTTTTGGATTGCCAGAAGCCTTTGACTCAGCATCCCATAGGAGATTACGGCATAAGCTGGAGATGCAGGCAGGAGTAAAAAGGGAAGGTACTCTATTGGATAAGAGAGTACCTAAGCAACAGAAGACAGCGAGTCACTGTGAGGGGTGAGGTCTCAGAGTGGCGAGGTGTCAGCAGTTGAGTCCCACAGGGTTCAGAATGTAAGTTGATATCACGCCGAACCTGTCTCCTGAAGCCCACATCAAAAGAATATCATAAGCGGCGTATGCGTGGCTGGCTAACATCAGAACTCCCTTCAGGAACCTGTGTAAGGAATTCTTCAGAACTTTGTACACCACATATGAGTAGGGAAGATGAGGACTACAACCGCGCGCGGCATCTGTCCAGGTGCCACTCACTTGAGTGGCACCTGCCAGGTGGCACTCACGTGAGTGGCACCTGGACAGATGCCGCGCAGGTGTCTAGTCCTCAAGGGTTTTGGGGGATTTTCCCGGAAGTTTGGCGCGTTTCGGACGTGTGTGAGCGTCCTGTGTTAGGGTATGTGGTCAGGAACGAGGGGAAGTCATGTTGTTGGGTGCCAGGTGGTGCGCGTCGTCGCAGTCGCAGCGCGTCGCTCTAGTCACAAAGGGTTTGGGGGGAATTTCCCGGATGTTATGACTCCTGTCGGAGGAATGTGGTGCACGCGGTTCTAGTCCTCGGGGGTTTGGGTATGTGGTCAGGAAAGATGGGAGTTCATGTTGTTGGGGGTGTAGGAGAGTATGTGTGCTATGTGGTATAGTAAGAAAATACAGGGAAAAGCGTTAGATATGTATGTGTGTTTGTCATAGACTTAATCCTGTGTGACGATAATAGTTTGATGATAGTAAGTAAGTAGAGGTTGAGGGGATCCAACATAGTGGATATGTTGTTTGGGGAGGGGGGAGGGAGAGGAGAACCCCCATACCTGAGAGGAAAGCCTGGACGTCCATTAGCTTCCCCCTACAGGAAGTCGTAAGTGTTGAGGGGTAAGAGAGAGAGCAGCAGCCTCCTGTGGAAGTGGTCCATTGCCTTAAAGACATTTCGTTGTCTTCAGAGTGGAGATGTTCATCCCACCGCGCTTCCCCCTCTACTGTGATTCCGGTAAGGAGGGGAGCGAGGTCATACTCCTGCCGACAGACCCGCACCTGTCAACCATCAATCACTTCTCATTTGACCCGGGGCATTTCACTCCCCTCACACACAAACGCGCCGCCAGTTCCCTGCGAGACTTCATCCGCTACACACACTCACCATACAGCTCCATGTCATGGAAAGGCGAAGCTCTACAGCCTGCATGAAATGCGGAGTGTTTTATATTCCATCAGCAAATCAACTGTGTCGGCTGCAATGCGCAAGCTGTGAAAAACCGCCCCTAGGACATTACGACATCAAATGCAAGCGATGTCAGCAGATTTTCTGTGATAACCGTGAGTGTTATTCATATATAATATTCCACAGTTCATTTTATGGCATCCACAGGTGAAATATCGCGTGTGTAAACTACTATAGTGTGAGAATATTTACTCATTCGGGCTATTACATTCCACACAGTTAAATATGTTCTTTCAAATTTCAGTTTACAAAACCGTGAAGTGCCCTTATTGCTCACCTGCCCCGCGAGGAGGTCATCGCCGGAATGAAACTTCACATAAACGTAGGTAGCATATAAAATACACTTCTCGTATCTGTATTTCATCCACTTGCAAGCGAACACACATGCATAATAAACATATTTTTCCCCATTCACCCGTGCTGAATATCATTTATTCCATTTCAGGTTATAATCCCTACTTCAATCGACGGAGGGAACAGATCGACGTCATCGAGCCTATACCCCATTCCTCACACACTGAGCTAAGGAGAGCAGATCTCACTCGCGGGCACCCACACCCCCTTCATCAAGGTCAGCCACGCCGCCAGATGGGGGGCTACGAGACCATATCTCATCCTGTTAACACAATATTACAGATTCATACTCACTCACCTGCTCAACCCCTTCACCATGACATAAGTAAGTTAATACTGTCTTATTTCAGTCTATTTCCTAAACATATTAATTCCCACTAGTCTGTTCCCTAACCTCATAATATATATATATATATATATATATATATATATATATATATATATATATATATATATATATATATATATATATATATATATATATATATATATATATATATATATAACTTTAGAACACTTTCCCACCAGGAGACTCGAACCCTAGCCAGCACAGAAGCCTTCCAGCAACTGGCATAACAGGTACGCCTTAACCCGCTCCACCACCCGCTCAGACCCTTAAAAGAGATGGTAATTTCGGAGTATTTAAATACACCGAAATTACCATCTCTTTTAAGGGTCTGAGCGGGTGGTGGAGCGGGTTAAGGCGTACCTGTTATGCCAGTTGCTGGAAGGCTTCTGTGCTGGCTAGGGTTCGAGTCTCCTGGTGGGAAAGTGTTCTAAAGTTGTATACTTCACTCTCGTGTTTAGAAGAGTTGTGCCTTATATATATATATATATATATATATATATATATATATATATATATATATATATATATATATATATATATATATATATATATATATGCTTTCATTCTTTCTAGAGATATATATGCTTTCATTCATTCTAGAGATAATATGTTTTTATTTTTTTTACAGACGACACACCGCTGTGCATAGATCTGGCATCCACCAGCGCTGAGAGCAGTGGCTGTGAGAGTGACACAGCAGAGTGGACTTTACCCACATCCGGGTCTCACCCCTCAACTCACGGGGAGGGGAGGGCACGTTCACGCGCTCACTCAACCCCCCGTTCCTCCCCCAGCCCCATACCCCAATCAATCAGCGACAGCAGCAGCAGCAACAGCATCAGCAGCAACAGCATCAGCAGCAGCAGCAGCAGCAGCAGCAGCAGCAGTGGTGAGAACAGTACCATTAACATCACAGACAGTGACTCAGACGACAGCTCAGCAGACCGTGATCTTGACTCGCAAGCGTCTGTCAATTCTGTCTTGTTAGCACCGTCTGGCATAATGGCTGACCGTGCACTGTCGCCCATTCATCTCGGAGGGGGATTATCACCACCCCCCACCCCTCCCAGCCCTCTCCCATCACCCCCACTACCTCTCTCTCCACCTGCCCTAGAAATTCAACCTCAGCTACTGGATCGAATTGATAACTATAATGGCAGTTATGTTCGGCTTTCATTCTCCATACCAGAACATGTTAACACCTCCCCAGGACTCTATCTGAGAACATACAGGGATTTTTTCATTAATGAGGTTCGATCCCTTTTCTCTCCACAACACCCATCCCTCCTAATTTACCCAGACATCACTCTAATTGTGCAGAATTTAAATGTACAACAAGACGGGGAGGATAATCTATTGGATCCTATAAATAACGACGGCTTTCCCATACGAGGTGAGGGGCGAAGAATTACTCTAGAGGAAGTAGAAACTCTTATTGATTTTTGGGCCGACGAATTGACCGGGAAAATATCCCAGTATCTGGAAGAGAAGGAGGGGTCCAATGTCTTGGTTGAGCGGCTCACCGGGTTTTACATCAACTGTGGTCAGATTGAACATCCGATAAGATTAGGCTCGCATGTAGACTACCCGGAAGGCTTGCGTGGAAAGCAGTTGGTTTTCAATCCAGAGGGAGAGGCTGATATTTGCCTTATGCAGTGTGTTGCAGCTTATAAATGTTTAGCTAAGGGGATGCACCTAGATAATATTCGCGCTAGATCTGTGAATGCTAGTTGGTGTCTCAGACACATGAATTGGCCAGCAGATGTCAATTCTGCAGTAACATTCGAGGATATTCACAAGGTAGAGAAAATGAATAAAGTCAGTATATTCATCTATTCACTAGAAAGAGATGAAAACGCTAGACGACGACAACGGCACTACATTACACTAGCTAGGAAGGGAAGAGGGGGCTATACAGATGTCATACCATTGCTGATGTTGGAAGCTCAACACTTAGTATTAATTATGGATTTTAACCAATATGTACGTAATATGCGCAGCAATCCAGATCGCATCCCAAGTCATCACAGCTTCTGTCATTGTTGTTTGATATCACTCCCAGCAGATAGCACGCAGAGTCATGAAAGTACATGCAAAGTACATCAGACTCAAATTCTACCCACCAGAGAGGAAGATTACTTTTCGTAACTATGGACGGGGATATGGTCCTAGTCACATGTGCTTTTATGACTTTGAGTGCATGTTAGTGCACTCGAACCCTAAGGGAATGATAGAAACACGTCACAACGCAGTGGCGTATGCGTACATCATCATTGACAGACGTATGAATATTGTTGAGAGAGATACTTATTTGGGTAAAGATGCGGTCAATCACTTTCTAACCACGCTAGAAGCGTCATGGGCTAGAATCAAGAAGGGGTTAGTATCCTATGAACTTCACATGTCTCAGCAACAGCAGGCGATATTTGAGACAAAAACAGCCTGTGAACTCTGTGATGAACCTTTTAACGGAGAAGATGTAATCAAAGTCCGTCATCACGACCACACAGTAAGATTCCACAATTATCAAGCAGCTTACTGTGATAGATGTAATTTGCAATGTATAAATTCATACAAGTTCCTATACACATTTTCACACAACGCTTCCTATGATTTAGGAGTAATCCTAAACGAGATGAGAGATAGACCAGGAAGTGAAATAGATATATTAGCTAAGGATGGATTTAAATTTATGAAAGTTGATGTGAACAACTTAAGATTTCTGGATAGTTTAGCCCTTCTCAACGGTTCGCTAGGAAGAATAGCCAAGGATCACATCGATAGTGGGAAACCTACCACATTCACTTTGGCTATGTTAAAAGGTGTAAATAAAGCGGCCATTCCAAAACTGTTGAAGGGTAAACAATCATTCTGCTATGATTATTTATCCTCTATGTCTGTGTTAGATGAACCACAACTCCCTTCTCGTGATAAGTTTTACAATCCACTAAAAGACGAAGAGTTGTCAGAAACAGATTATAAACAAGCCTTAGAAATTTTTGATTTGGCTAAATGTCGTAACATAGGGGAGTATCTGCTCCTTTACCTCAAAGTGGACACAGGTTTGCTAGCTGATGTGTTCACAGTCTGGCGAGACACCATGCTTGCTCTCTACAAATTAGACATTTCACACTACATTTCTTTACCCTCATTTGCTTGGGATGCATTCTTGCTTAAATCGAAAGTTGAACTTGATGTTGTGTCAGACCCATTGTTATATGATTTACTTCGTCGGAATCTCCGAGGTGGGTTCACCAGTGTGACGAGACAGTACACGAATGTGGAGAACAGGCACACAGGCTTAGATCTAGGGGAAGATAGTAGCTACATCATTTACTTAGATTTTAATAGTCTTTACGGGGCGTGTATGACTGAACTGCTCCATCGTGGCGGGATCCGGAAACTGACACACGATGAGCGTGACGTGCTGCTGGAGCAAGGCTTGGAGAATATCCCATGTGACGGGTCCAAGGGATATTGGGTGTTGTGTGATACACTGCAGGTCCGACCGGAGGTAGCTAGGTATACAGATGAACTGCCCCTTGTTCTTTCCCATACTTGCATTACTGAGGAACACATTTCACCCTACAGTAAGAATATTCTTACAGAAGAAAGTCGGGGGCTGCCTAAAAACAACACTAAATTAATTGCTTCTCATCTTCCTCAGAAAGACTACCTCGTTAGTCTGGACTTGTTACAGTTGCTCATGCGCATTGGATTAGAAGTATCAAAAGTTCACGACATCTACGAATTCGAGCAGGAGAGCTACCTTAAAGACTTCATTGAAACCAATGTTCGTGAACGTGCCAGTACCAAATGCGCGATAAAAAAAAAGGCTTTCAAACTCGTATCAAACTCTATATATGGAAAGAGTCTCACAGATGTATCTAAATATGGGAACAAACACTATTTGGTCACAGATCGTAGTCATTTCCTGAAACATGCTCGAAACCCATTCTTCAAGCGGAGTCTTTTGTTAAGTAAGGATCGTGTGATATGTACTATCAAGCAGAAGTCTCTCCTAGTCAACACTCCTACGTATCTGGGTTATCATATATTTCAAATTGCTAAGAGGCGACTCTATGAGTTCTGGTATGATGTTGTCAAACCTGCGTATGGGGATAAAGCGAGTCTGTTATATACAGACACAGACTCTTTCATCATTAAACTGGACTGTCAGGATGTGTTTGAAGAGTTGAATAAGTCTCCTCTCTTCGACTGTATGGATTTTAGTAATTTTAATGACACATCCATCCTACTCTAAAGCGCGAGAAGGTGAACTAGGATTGCTCAAGTCTGAAATAGGCTCTAAGATTATTAACCAGTTAATTGCTCTCAGACCTAAAACATATTCGTTCACCACACATGATGGGGAGCACACTTGTAAGTGTAAGGGCGTACCATACCATCTACAAGAGAAACTCTCACATGACTCGTTTCAACACACTCTTGAAACAAACACTTCAATCAGGTATGTGTCGAGATCTATACGCAACGTGCAAGGAAAGATTTGTACATGTCGCAGTACCTGCAGAGGATTGTCAGCATTTGACGATAAACGCTACATTTTAAGCCCCACACAGTCCCTAGCGTATGGTCATCCTGATATTCCCAATAACAATGATGATGAGATGGATGTAGAAGTGGGAGAGGAGGAGATGGAAGAAGAAGTGTTTATGGAGGAGGAAGTAGATCAAGCACAGAGACTCTACCAAATATTCCGCCCCTGGAGCAAACGCGATGCTGCAGCTCAGAAACTATTCAACCCTCGCTAGATTTTATGTTGTACAATTGTTAGGTAGTATTAAGATGGATGCCCCATATGACTAGAACTTTTTATACTAAATGAATAGGATGTTTAATATTATTGTTTGTGAACTGTAAGAACTATGATTAGTTTTAAAAAATATGATGTTTAATATTATTGTTTGTGAACTGTAAGAACTATGTTTAGTTTAAAAAAATGTTGTTGCTGCACATAAAATATGTGAATAAACACCTGTAAATGACTATGTTTGTATAAATACCACCTCAGTTCCTTAGTTTTTAGCAGTCTTAACGAAGCATTAATCATGGACAGTTCCTATGATATAATCCATGCGGAACATCTAGATATTTTCAGAGAACCATCTCGTGTTATTATTGCTGGTTATTCAAACAGCGGAAAATCCTACTTGTGCAGTAAACTTGTAAGGAAGTATCAACACAAGTTCTCCTCAATAATCATATGCGGAGGAGGTTACTCTGAATTACGATCAGATCCACAAATTAAAGGGAAGCTGATCGAGCATTCAACCATTATTGATCCTGTGGAAGAGCGAGTAGATAATGACTCGCATATCTTAGTAATCTATGATGACCTTTTTACAGAGTCTGCAAATTCAAAAATCGTATCAGACATGTTTACTAGGGGCCGACATTTCACGGTTTCCGTCATATTGATTACTCAAAATATATTTTTTCCTGGTAAATATTCGAGGAATATTAGTTTAAATGCTTCTCATTTCATATTGGTTAAATCGCGAGACCTGTCACAAATTGAAACACTCGGACGACAAATATTTGGGAAAGTGGATTCAAAGAAATTTGTAGAGTTATATAAGCAAGTTATTAGCCAACCCTACGGCTATTTGCTAGTAGATCTGGGCTCGAACACTCCATCTACGATAACATTAGGCGGTAATATTGTTCACGAACCGCCCTATGAGATAGTTTACTAATGGTGCGCAAGAAAGATGTACTGGAACGAGTATATAACGACCCCTCATCTAGCGGGGGGCTTGGAGGGGTACAGAGATTGTATAAGGCCGCCAAATTAATTAACTCTAGTATAACTCTAGCCGATGTAAAGGACTATCTGAAAAGCTCTGACTCCTATACGTTGCATTATTTACAACCACATAAATTCCCTCGGCGTCGGGTGTTAAGCCCTAAACCACGACTATTTCAAGCTATAGACTTGGCCGAGATGAGTTTATTGGACAAACATAATGATGGAGTGAAATATTTACTCGTATGTGTAGATATTTTCTCCAGGTACGCCCAAGTAGTACCCCTACGCGCCAAGGATGGGAAAAGCACCAGTAAAGCTCTAGCTTTAATTCTAGATTCACCTCATTCTCAGGGAGCGCGCAAAATTAATTCTGATCGAGGTGGAGAATTTTATAACGCCACTATGAAAAAAATGCTGACAGCAAGGAAAGTACAGTTATATAGTGTATTTTCTCAGGAGACTAAAGCTTCAATCGCTGAGCGGTTCATACGTACTTTAAAAGGTAAACTTTACAAGTTTATGACGGCGCACAACACTTTAAAATACATGCAGGCTCTACCAGATATTGTGAAAACGTATAATTTAACCCCACACAGAGGATTGAAGGGGAAGACACCTGCGGAGGTGCACGCTCTATCCTCGCCCAGCGAACACGCCAAACAATTTGATTTAAAGTATAAAAGCCCGAGCAAATCAAAGAGAACTGTCATTCCTCGATTGAGTATTGGTGATACAGTACGCTTCACTCTATCTGATCGCATTTCCAAGTTAAAGAAAGGGTTTAAGCAGCAGAACACCCGAGAGATCTTTACAGTTACACGTATTGATCGGAGACAACACATCCCTTTATACTTTCTAAAAGATCTGAATGGGGAAGAAATTGATGGTGGCTTCTATAAACAAGAATTAACACCAACACATTTGCCTCAAACCTTTAATATTGAGAAGGTATTGGGACAACGCAGAGTCTCTGGCAAACTCCAGTATAAAGTTCGGTACGCAGGTTATGATCGATCATTCGATCAATGGATTGATGCTGGTGAGATATTACATTTATAATGAAGAAGCCCTTAGTTTATATATACAAGGAATTGATCCAACTATTATCAAAACTTCAGTATTCCTCGAGAAAGGAGTTGATTGAAAAATTGAAGAAACCCTATATAAATTGTTTATCAGAAATTTTTAATAACTTTTAAAAAAAAAATTGCCCGTGCCTGACAAGGTCGTTAAAAAGTTGAAAAAATATAAATTGCTTATTCGGTCACTAGCCTATAAGAAACCTTCTGTGTCAACTAAGAAACGGATATTAACCAGCAAACGAGGAGGTAGTATTTTATCCATTATTTTACCAATTGCAGCTAGTTTAATTACACGGTTGTTCAGTAAGTAAGTAAAATGAAAGCCTTTTATCTCGTACCGCGTAAAATAGTGGACAACCGGAAAGCTGCACACAGCCCTGCTTACCCCACTGTGAAAGCTGTTGCTCGTCATCTTACTGTCAAACCGCCTCCTCCTCCTCAGTTGCATACCAACCCTTCCATAAAACATTTAATAGATTTGAAGTTGAAAGTGCGAGATCATGAATATGCAAGATCCTTGCTAAACCATTATGATGCTACTGGTTTCGTTCGTTGGGATCTGAATGGAAATGTATTGGCTCCAGTATCTGGCATACATATAATTAATGACATTATACATAAAATGACTGTGCTTAAATCTGTTTTTTTACCGGATAAACTCCCCATTGCTCAACTGTTTTTCACACTAACATCTACATCACGAGATTTATTCCGTAATACTACGGCAAGCAGTCAAGTGTATGAGCCTCCATCTGTTAAGAGAAAGGCAACTGTCAAGATTGATCCTCACAGTAAAAGGAATGCTTCCTGGATCGTATATTAACAGGTGAGTGTATATAAATGAGCGTGTAATGTGTAGATGGCTTTACTAGGCAAAAAGCAGTCTAAGGAGATAGAGCGATGGACACTCACGTGATATACGCCACCAGCGTATCAGATACGCATTTATTCCCCAATAACATCCCCGCATCTTTCCAAAATCGATTGTTTAACCAGCTAGAATTAGATCCCAGGAGGAGTTATGAAATGTGTCTACAAAAATTACTCCTCCCCACTTCCCATTACGTTATTAAGCGTGATAATCCTGAGGCATATATACGTGTAGGCGTTACGTATGAGAAAGTGAGCGAGGGGAAATACATGCATTCAAAGCATTTATTATCATCTGATGTTTTAGCCGGAACTATAAAAGAAATAAATACCATGATTAATACGGAAATAGTCGCCATATTTTCAAGTAATGCTAAACTGAGTTTTTTAGGAAAGTCATTAAAACAATTTTCAGCTAAATATGGAACGCATTTTATTAAATATGATTCTTCCTCCAATCGAAACAAGTTCACTACTGTGATTAGTGATGAGAATATTAGCTCTGCAACGGGGCATAAAACCACCAGTAGAGTTACATTATCATTTGGAACCGCTTTTGGAAAAGTGTTGGGCGTAGTTCCAGAAATAGAATATGACATATTCGCAAAACGTCAGTATGCCTCGAGTGTAGTTAACACATGTCTATTCCCGCCAATGCCTAGAGGAGGAGTTGATATTCTGTGTGTTTATTGCGATAGAATCTCTTCTACTAGATATGGAAACCAGTCTGTAAATATTTTGGATGTAATCTCCCTAAATGGAAGTGATAACAGCAACAATAAAAAACTATATGTGCGTCTTAACACTAACATGATAGACAGCGTCAGCATCACTATTAGGGATCAAGATGGTAACCCAATACATTTTGATGAACGCGGGTGCACCATAGCAGTCTTGCATGTACGCCCCGTTGCAGGAGGTATATAACACCAACGCTTTCCCGCCACTCCTCATTCGTCTCAAACAAGCGGAGAAATGCGTGTCCACTTTATTCCCCCCTCTGTTGAGGAATTATACATTCTGTTAACCCCTCCTAGAGGTGGGGGAACTGATGATATACGGATTTTCAACAGCAGTAGGCGTTATACGCGAGGAGGAGGAATATTTTCCTTTTTAAGCGGGATAGCGCGTCGAGCAGCGCCCTTTATCATGAGGACTCTGGCCCCGGCTGCGCTTAGCTTGGGGCAGAACGTTCTAGACGATATTAATAATGACAAACAAACTTTCAAACAATCTCTTAAGAAACGCGGAATTGAAACATTGAAAGGAGTAGGGAAGCAAATGATAGGCGGAAGAGTGCAGAAAAAGAATAAACAAACAAAAAAATTAGTAAACATCAAACGTTTTACTAAAGCGAAATATAATGATGTGTTGTCATAACTTCTTCTCACTCGGTTGGTGTTGTCTAAAGCGCGAACATGGCCGGATATAACGCTCTTGGCCTCCAGGTGCCATTAGAACATTATACAGCTGCTGTTAGTGAAGCCTTTCCTAAAGTATTTTCCCCTCGATTGGTAGAATCAACAATTGCCAGCAGACAAACGGTGGATGTATTACCTGTAAATTCTGGGGTCAATTATAAGTTTACAGACACTTATCTGGAATTCATCATCAAGGGAGTGAATGGTCAACTGGTGGATTTATCATCTATAGCTTTGGAGTTGTCTATTGATCTAACTGAAGAAGATGGAATAACGCCTTTAGGAGACGCTAAAAACGTTTCGTTGGTGAATGGATTATCGCAAACTCTGTTCAAATCCGCTATTGTGTATTTAAACGAAACAGTAGTTGAAACCAGCTCATTATTCTCATTCTGGTCATACGTAAAGTTATTATCTACGATTTCTGGGTGTAAGGCTAACCGCTATGATAAACTGTCACAGTTTTTTAACCGAGTCGATCCTAGTAAAATTGAAGCTGTTTATTTCACTAACGCTTCGGCTGGTGAGAAGCAGCGGATGACTGATATGAAAACGAGTGGCGTGAATACTTGTTTTAAACTAATGCTGGATGTCACATCCGTTAGTGAATACGTTTTGGATAATGTGGACATCAGGGTGAGGCTCGAACTTCAACCTGATAAGTGGCTTATACTCAGCGATAATGAACACGCTAATTTTAAATATAATATCAAGTCTACACGGCAGAATACCACTAATATTGTCAATATTGGGTGTGACTTTCCTCATAACTGCGCCAAGTTATATTACACAGCATTACAAGCCTTAGGCTTCGATAAAGACAATATATTATCTTATGACACATATGTGAATGGTGGAACCATACTGGCCTTTAATTTACAACCCGAGGATATCGATGACACCATCCCGATTGAAAAAAGTGGTAATCTGAGGATCGCTTTGGAATTTAAACGCGGAGTGGCTAGAAATAAAGTCATTCTAGTTTACGAGTCTACAACAGGTGTGATCAGCATTAACGCGGATCGTCGCGTTATTTGCGATACGCGAGGATAAAATACTAATATGAATTGTTTGGAAATAAATGAGGCTATCAGAAGTAATTTAGGTGATAGGGTAGACTATCTAGGATGTTTCCTAGCTGATGACGTACGGAAAATATGGATAAAAATACATAAAAAAAGACCTGTGGTGTTCATAATCAACACTCTGGAGTCTGGTTCTCGTAATAAAATGGGCCATTGGATAACATTCTATGTAAATAAGGATGAAGGTAGAAGCGAGATAGTTATACTAGACAGCTATGCCAATCCTGCAATAGGATCTTATTCAAGATATTTCGAAGAGTTTATGTCTTACTTCCAAGACTATAACCTATATATTATGAAGAAAAGGATTCAATCCTTGAATAGTTACTTCTGTGGGAATTACGCCATTTATTTTGCATATCATTTTTGCAGACTAGGCTTAGAGGCCGCCCTGCTTCACTTTGATGAAGCGTTTAAATATGGTCAATTTCGCAAGAATGATGAAAAAGTGTTGAAATTCAATTACGCTCAGATGAAAATGCCTGTGTGTAAGCAAACATTCTGCTTAAACGGTAGTGATGCTGAGTGTGAAACGCTGTGTGACGAAGTTGGCTAGGATGATAGTGCGGTGAGTAATACTTTATGTTAGGATTGAATGATGAACATAATAATGTCTGTATTTATGTTTACAACATTGACAACAACAAAACTTATAACCTTTTCCCCTTTCTACAGATTGACTGATTGACTAGCGTGTCGGGAAGGTTCGTTGGAGTGGATGAATGACTCCCAATCGGTCTGTCTACTACCTAAACCCTTTCTACAGATTGACTGGTTGACTAGCGTGTCGGGAAGGTTCGATGGACTGAATGAAAGCCTTTCTCCATCTGTCTGCTAGCTAAACCACCAAGAAGAAGTCTTATTATTATTATTATTATTATTATTATCGTTGTAAATCGCTTAAGCGATTAATAAAATAAATAAATTTATATATAATGTGTTTACTTTTCCCTCGTTTATTGCTCTCACCATGTTGATCACGTTACGATATAGCTTACACATATTAACAGAAATAATAATACTAAAAAGGTTTGCACAGAACAATGGTTGATGGTAAGGGGAGCGGGGGGATGAGGGGTGGGAGTGATTGATGGCTGACAGGTGTGGGTCTGTCTGTCGGCAGGAGTATGTACCTCGCTCCTCCTTAACGAATCCGCAGTGTATGGGGAAGCGTGGTGGGATGAACATCTCCAAGTCTGGTCTTAATACAACGAAATGCCTTTAAGGCAAATGGCTCACTTCCGCAGGAGGGTGCTGCTCTCTCTCTTACCCTCCTCTCCCACTTACGACTTCCTGTAGGGGGAAGCTAATGGACGTAAAGGCTTTCCTCTCAGGTATGGGGGTTCTCCTCTCCCTCCCCCCTCCCCCTCCACCCCAAACAACATATCCACTACGTTGGATCCCCTCAACCTCTACTTACTTACTATCATCAAACTATTATCGTCACACAGGATTAAGTCTATGACAAACACACATACATATTTAACGCTTTTCCGCATATTCCACTCTTATCCTTCTATTTTCTTACTCTACCACATACTCTCCTACAGGCCCAACAACATGGCTTCACTCTTTCATGACCCAAACACACAGAAAAAGCTCCCCAAAACCCCGAGGACTAGAACCGCACGCACCACATTCCTCCGACACGCGTCATAACATCCGGGAAATTCCCCCCAAACCCTTTGTGACTAGAGCGACGCGCTGCGACTACGACGACGCGCACCACCTGGCACCCAACAACATGACTTCCCCTCATTCCTGACCACATACCCCAACACAGGACGCTCACACGCGTCCGAAACGCACCAAACTTCCGGGAAAATCCCCCAAAACCCTTGAGGACTAGACACCTGCGCGCCATCTGTCCAGGTGCCACTCACGTGAGTGCCACCTGGCAGGTGGCGCGCGCGGTTGTAGTCCTCATCTTCCCTACTCATATGTAAGACCAATCCTGGAGTATGCAGTCCCTACATGGAGCCCGTACCTTGTCAAGCACAAGACGAAACAGGAGAACGTTCAGAGGTATGTGACTACTCTAGTCCTAGAACTAAGAGCAAACACAACTAGGTGAGTACACACAGACACACACTACACAAACGGCGTGCAGCTCTCACTTTGAAAAAGTACAAAGTTAAATTAAAAAAAGTGCAGAGCTATGCAACAAAGCTGGAGCCTGAGCTGAAGGGAGTGAGCGAGGAGCGGAGGCTCAAGCCACTGCACCTCTCCACACTGCTGGATAAGAGCAACAAACGTATACAATACACGTATACAACGTATACAATTTTAAATTAGAATTGACAAAGGAGACAAAGAAGAAATGTGCACGATGATAAACTGCAGCACAGATGTCACCAAGAATTTCTGTAGCAAAAGTGTAGCAGATAAATGAGACGAGTTATAAAAGCTATAACTGAAGCAAACCAGTTACACGCATTTATGAGTATTATTTGTGCAGATACGATGCTTGTATTTCGTCCACCACGAATGTATAATGTATTTACATCAACAAAATCCCCTATTCCCCCCCCCTCCTTCGGAGAACTTGAAAATGATGAAACATTTCTAAAATAGTTTTTGTTCCAATAAAATATATATATATTTTTTTAACTTGGTTTGACTCCCATACACTATTATTTGGTGCCCAAGGGGTGTGGACACCCCCAATTATTAACCCCTGATTTAGGCAGTGTTTCGAGGCAAGAGGAAGAGGCAGGAAAATGTGGATATGGTAATGTTCCACAGTGGAGGAAAACATTAATAACGACACAAGGGGAATCAGAACTGGACCAAAATCAGGATGGAAACTCAGAAACATTACGAAAATGACAGAGAAAGAAACCAAAACTCTAAGAGGGCCATATTACAAATAACTTTACATAGCCATATTACAAATAACTTTACATAGCCATATTACAAGAAACTTTACATACCCATATTAAAAGAAACTTTACATAGCCATATAACAAGACACTTTACATAGCCATATTACAAATAACTTTACATAGCCATATTACAAGAAACTTTACATACCCATATTAAAAGAAACTTTACATAGCCATATAACAAGACACTTTACATAGCCATATTACAAATAACTTTACATAGCCATATTACAAGAAACTTTACATACCCATATTAAAAGAAACCTTACATGGTCATATAACAAGACACTTTACATAGTCATATTACAAGAAACTTTACATAGCCATATTAGGAGAACCTTTACATAGTAAATCTGTAAAAATTAAAGCATCATATTATCAACGTGTTTTACACATCGGCTTCGATAAAGTCGGTTGCTTCAGTTCGCACGTTTCTTGTTAGGGGAAACAGTTGATTCTTTACGAAGTGACAAATCGCGAAAAAGGTCTGACTAACGTGGGTTTAACAAAGAAAAATTTCGTACGGTAAATATTCTGGAATTCTTTTACAAAAATAGCACCTGTCAAACATGAAAGAGAGGTGCCGACTCTTTCTCCCTGGCCTGCCAAAACGATATAGAAATCGTACTGTTGGAAGATCAAGCAGGTGTATCTAGGAGTGCTGAGCTTGGTGAGAGAATACCTGTCTAAACACCTGACTAAACAAGGAATGTGTTCAGTAAGGAGTGGCCCACAGTACAAGGAACATTATTCCATCTCATCCGCAGATAGATAATTGATTCTGTGTTATCGGAGCTCCTGGAATCTGATTTGTTGATTTTTTGCAGATAGTACAAAACTGATAGAAAGGATAAGAACGAACGAGGTTTGCAGAATACTTCTTTAGGATGATCTAGAGAAACTACACAGATGCTCATAGACATGGTTGGTAGATTTCAACACACATAAATGTAAAGTAATCATAAAAGATACAGGAGGGAGAAAGGCCCCAAGTACTACTTCATGAAGTAGAGATAGCTTCCTGCACTAATAATTCAGAGTAGACAGAGTTATTCAGAAATATCCAATGACTGGGAACAAAGGGATGCTGCCCCGCCCCACACTGACACCAGACTCTCCACGCATCCATTACCAGCATCAGGGGATGTTGGTGTGTCCTGCACTAGCAACTTGGGCTAACATTAGCGTGCACCCCACCACCACACCATAACATTATGTGTAATACAATACAATACAATACAATACAATTTTATTTAGGTAAGGTACATACATACAATAAATATTTACAAGGATTGTTTGACTTATAGGTAGAGCTAGTACATACAATGCCTAAAGCCACTATTACGCAAAGCGTTTCGGGCATGAATAGTATGTATACTTCTCTTCTTACTTCTCATAATATGTATGAGAAGTAACACTGTAGACCACTATTAGTGAGTAGTTACAAGTCCGTGCTATTAAATAACCTATTGACCATCTCTACTCGTTTTAGCTTTAGTCACGTGAGGTTTTACACAGGATTGAGCACCATTTTGAGGAGACTACAATCCTAGCAAGAAAACACAGTTATATTATATGTTGCACTTTAATGAATGGCTGATCTCGGAACATTCTAGGAAGTTTCACGTCTTTGTCACGTGACAGTCTCGATCAAAGACCATAGAATGACAGGAGGATCACATTACCCGAGCTAAGCCTCCTGAATCAATAAGAACAGAAGAAGCCCCTGGGATTGGTTTCTTCTGTCTTTCTGTACAGCGCGAGCATCGTTGAGTTCCCGACACTCATGGACTGAGGACACGCAAGGACTCGTTCTTCTTGGATAACTGATGCAGTTCCTAACACCAGTAACAAGACTCGTGAACGCAAGACGATCCGCTCCTTTGCTCACAACAAAACCAGATGTTGCAAAGGTCTTCGGTCTCTTGGCACAACAGAAGCAGAAGTTGCAAAGGTCTTCGGTCTCTTGGCACAACAGAAGCAGAAGTTGCAAAGGTCTTCGGTCTCTTGGCACAACAGAAGCAGAAGGTGGGAAGGTCTTGTTCTCTTCTCCTGGTGTTGCCAGACACTGTACCTGCGAGGTGATAATTCTTCTGGTCGGGTCCCATGCGTGCAGCCAGTATGGCTGTGCTCTGGGAAGGTTCTCCTGTAGCTGCACCAACATATCCTCCTTCCACACACATTTTGTTTCGTTTTAGTTTCGATTCGTTTAGTGGCTATTTTTTGCCACTAACGTGAAAGGACTGTGTTTCAACTGTGGCTCAGCTCCCCACCTGCTGAACTCATAGTGGCTCTTCTAGGTGACAACTGATGGGTTAGCTTGTTTCATTCAGAGTAGCTTGAACGTAATGCATCAGTGTACCGGCGCTGGTGTGTGTACCTCAGTGTACTGCATCAGTGTACCGACGCTGGTGTGTGTACATTAGTGTACTGCATTAGTGTACCGACGCTGGTGTGTGTACCTCAGTGTACTGCATCAGTGTACCGGCGCTGGTGTGTGTACCTTAGTGTACTGCATCAGTGTACCGGCGCTGGTGTGTGTACCTCAGTGTACTGTATCAGTGTACCGACGCTGGTGTGTGTACCTCAGTGTACTGCATCAGTGTACCGGCGCTGGTGTGTGTACCTCAGTGTACTGCATCAGTGTACCGGCGCTGGTGTGTGTACCTCAGTGTACTGCATCAGTGTACCGGCGCTGGTGTGTGTACCTTAGTGTACTGCATCAGTGTACCGGCGCTGGTGTATGTACCTCAATTAAGCTGTAAATCAAGATATATTACATAGCAACATATTAGGCTGCTAAATATCTATATTCAAGAACTTGGAAATGGAGTGTGGAAAATTATACTAACATGTGTTTTATTTATGTCGCTCGGTGTGACGACAAGCTACCCTGCTGTAAACTATCTCTAATGATGCATCAAAAGGGAATAAGTGTACTTAGCTAATAGGGCACTGTATAAGTTGAAGCTTGCCGAAGTTCGCGTCCCAGGCTCTAGCGTCGCAATGGCGAACACGTGGCGTTTAGCTTGGCCTAGATGCCGATGCGCTTCTCTGGCCGGTCACGATGGATTACACGGAACAAATTAACAGGTTCCGGGCTGAATGTCAAGTTAATTCTCGTTGACGATTCACCACAATGTATCCTATGACACTGACACCAGCCAAGTTGCTCAATTCCGCAACTAGTCTTCACACCGCACTTTGGCGACTTTCCTCACTCGTCGACGCCTCCACACGCTCTCGGTGGCTTCTCCTCGATTAATGGCGTCTCCCCTGCCCCCGCTCCGCGTCCCGCATTTGCTACACAAATTATTTACTGCGAATAATATTATTTCTCGCAGTTGCGACTAAAATGCTTGGATAATGACGGGTTTATAATTCAAGGGAGTTAAATATTATTATTTGCTCGTTTTACGATGGTAAACGAGCAATGGAGATGAATTTAATTCTCTCCATGACATTCACGCGTGACGTTAAATTTATTACCAGATAACAGTTGTAACTAGAAACGCTCTATTTGGCATTATTTGGGAGTCAGGTTATCGGTAAATAATTATCACACAGAACACTGTTGTTTTTAGAGAATCAAACTCAATTCTCTGACACACTGGATATAGTTGTGTTTATTATGGTGGAATCTGACGCAATACTGGTGTCTGGTGACGTAAGAATTCTAGCATTATTGTACAGATACAATTATTAGTACATGTGAACTCTACGGTTGGTTAATTTTAGTTACTACAGGGATTAGTAGATTTTAGTAATAATTAATAATAATACAACTGTATTGTATTAGTGTTGGAAATTTCCAACATGTGTACCTCAGTGTACTGCATCAGTGTACCGTCGCTGGTTTGTGTACCTCAGTGTACTGTGACAGTGTACCGACGCTGGTGTGTGTACCTCAGTGTACTGCATCAGTGCACCGACGCTGGTGTGTGTACCTCTGTGTACTGTGACAGTGTACCGACGCTGGTGTGTGTACCTCAGTGTACTGCATCAGTGTACCGGCGCTGGTGTGTGTACCTCAGTGTACTGCATCAGTGTACCGACGCTGGTGTGTGTACTGCATCAGTGTACCGGCGCTGGTGTGTGTACCTCAGTGTACTGCATCAGTGTACCGACGCTGGTGTGTGTACCTCAGTGTACTGTGGCAGTGTACCGGCGCTGGTGTGTGTACCTCAGTGTACTGTGACAGTGTACCGATGCTGGTGTGTGTACCTCAGTGTACTGTGACAGTGTACCGACACTGGTTTGTGTACCTCAGTGTACCGACGCTGGTGTGTGTACCTCAGTGTACTGTGGCAGTGTACCGACGCTGGTGTGTGTACCTCAGTGTACTGTGGCAGTGTACCGGCGCTGGTGTGTGTACCTCAGTGTACTGTGGCAGTGTACCGACGCTGGTGTGTGTACCTCAGTGTACTGTGACAGTGTACCGACGCTGGTGTGTGTACCTCAGTGTACTGTGACAGTGTACCTAAGTTACATTTGCTATTACACATTTTCTGTTCGATTTCTCCCTTTCCCCATTTTTTCTGTCGATTCGCCATTATTATTCTTTTATTTATTTTACTCATGTCAACATTTGCTCCTACTTGCCTCCCTCTCTCTCTTTTACTGGCCTTTTTTTTTCCTCTTATCCCTCTCGCTCTCTCTATTCTCGCCCTTGCCTGCGTTATCTCCTCTTTTTCAAACATTTTCTCGGCATCTTTTCCTTCGTTTCCATTTCCTTCCTCTCTACCCTTCCATCGAGTCCGCATCCCTCCCAGTAATTCCGTTCTTAGTAAACGGAGCTCTGAATAGTAAGAGTGATTTTCTCCTTTTGATATTCAACTGTAATGGGATTTCTAGGTGTGCCTTGTTTCATCCATTGTGCAGGTAGAAGTGTGTGTGTGTATTATATATATATATATATATATATATATATATATATATATATATATATATTTATATATATATATATATATATATATATATATATATATATATATATATATATATATATATATATATATATATATATAAGGCACAACTCTCCTAAACACGAGAGTGAAGTATACAACTTTAGAACACTTTCCCACCAGGAGACTTGAACCCTAGCCAGCACAGAAGCCTTCCAGCAACTGGCATAACAGGTACGCCTTAACCCTCTCCACCACCTGCTCAGACCCTTAAAAGAGATGGTAATTTCGGAGTATTTAAATACACCAAAGCTCACCACCTCCCAAGAGCACCATGACCCCTCACTTGCTCTAGTGCTCTTGGGAGGTGGTGAGCTTTGGTGTATTTAAATACTCCGAAATTACCATCTCTTTTAAGGGTCTGAGCAGGTGGTGGAGAGGGTTAAGGCGTACCTGTTATGCCAGTTGCTGGAAGGCTTCTGTGCGGGCTAGGGTTCAAGTCTCCTGGTGGGAAAGTGTTCTAAAGTTATATATATATATATATATATATATATATATATATATATATATATATATATATATATATATATATATATATATATATATAAGTTTGTGAGGGTACCACCTCTGGTGCCAATGTGGGGACCCATAGCCTCGGAGAAGAAAATAAAAAGTATTCAGAGGAGACCTTGTGGTTTCTCACTGAACACTAATATTATCTTCTCCTACCACCCCCATTCTTTTGTATGTACACATATATATTTACTTTATTTGAACTTTGTTACAAAAAATTAGTTACATATGGGTTACAAAGATGGTTATCATAGGTTGTCGAGTTCCTCCAGCTCCTCAGATGGCGGGCAGGAACCCTGGATGCAGTGCGCATTTCCCCTCTGTATCGCCACACTGAGGCGCTGGAAAAGAAAGCTTGCAGCTCTTGGGTCCCTTGTTGTTTCAATGAGCCTAGAACCCAGTTCCTTCAAAAAACTGGTAGCACTTTTACCCCAGGCGCCGAGTGTCTCAGAAGCAATGGGGACAAAATTGTAGTGGTGATCCAGTTCTCTATACTTACTTAGGGATTTGGCTGCTTCCCTGTGGGTGGCAGCGCCACCTGGTTGTGCAACACTGAGGTTAATGTAGGTGTTAGCCAGGGTTGATACGCATGTGTAGTCCCATACCAACTGCTTGCCATTCTTCCAGGGGTTCACTGTGATACCATCCGGGCGACCAATAAGAGCATCAGAGTTACGGGGCGTTAGGTAACGGGGCTCTCTTTCAGCTGGGCATCCAGCTGTGGTGAGGCTCCTCTTGATGATGTCGTTAACTTCACTGTGCCTCGAGTGCCATCCCCCTGTGCTTATATATATATATATATATATATATATATATATATATATATATATATATATATATATATATATATATATAACTGAAAACTCACACCCCAGAAGTGACTCGAACCCATACTCCCACAACTGGTATGTACAGGGACGCCTTAATCCGCTTGACCATCACGACCGGACAAAAGGAAGTGATAGCCGAGGCTATATGAACCACTTCCCCGCCGGCACTCGGATGGTAATCTTGGGCATAGCATTTTATCAAATCACCTATGCTATGCCCAAGATTACCATCCGAGTGCCGGCGGGGAAGTGGTTCATATAGCCTCGGCTATCACTTCCTTTTGTCCGGTCGTGATGGTCAAGCGGATTAAGGCGTCCCTGTACATACCAGTTGTGGGAGTATGGGTTCGAGTCACTTCTGGGGTGTGAGTTTTCAGTTGTATATAGTCCTGGGGACCATTCAGGCTTGTTTGCATATATATATATATATATATATATATATATATATATATATATATATATATATATATATATATATATACATACAGAGAGAAATATATACATACAGAGAGAGAGAGAGAGAGAGAGAGAGAGAGAGAGAGAGAGAGAGAGAGAGGTACCAATTGCAGGGACCCACATCCTCGAAGAAGAAAACAAAGAGCTTTCAGAGAAGATCTTGTGGATTCTCACTGAACACTTTAATCTATTCTTCTCCTACCCCCCCCCCTATTATTTTTTATGTTTTGTTTTGTTTTATTTTCTTTTATTTTAGCTGTGAAACAAGCTGAACACTTACCTCAAATTGTAAAGCGTTGAGAAGTTTTCACAGCAGCTCAAAACGACAGAGAAATATCCCTAGGCTTGATTAGGTGTCACTAGATAATCACAGAGTACCTAGTAAAGCAATTGCTATTAATACTTAGCACTATCAATTGTACATACATTACAGGGAATTAAATTTTACCTCCCGGACAGTGGCCCTCATTTTGTTACGACCCTCGATCTCTGGGTATGGTTCCTCTGTCGCAGTTGGTAATATATCATAATATACGGCCTTGCCTCAGTAAATGTCTAGGGGAAATAATGCAACTGATACTAACAGAGCAATATACTTTTAGATAGGGGCAACAAAGAAACATACAAATAACATACATGGAAAAATGCAGGTAGCCAGAAATGTTCTTACACCATTAATTAATCTTACAATAGCACTATGTAATATAAATCACTACATATCAATACAAATGAATAGATGGGTAATCTCATAATACTCTAACCAGAAAATCAGCCTTGTAAGCTAAGAAATAAAACAAAGATCCACCAACTTAACTCAAACATGTCTCCACCCGCTAGCTGTAACCACGCGACTGGCAAAATCCTGGCTTGCCAGGGCGGCGTCCTACCAACATATCAACTAAGTATCCACATGAATTCTTGTGAAACTCTACTAGCAAGATGTAGTACTAAAAACCATTAATTCCGTAATCTTAAGAGTATATAATACTGTTACAATAATCACCTGAATTTATTACACTCAATAACAGGAAATAATCAAGCTTGGTATATAAACACTCGCTTGACAACAAGTTCCCACACTAGCCACATCCAAATATGGTCATCCCCCCCCCCCACATCAGGAGTTCATGAAGAGTCTTCCATGATTCTGTATGGGGGTGGTACAGTGGTACAGCACTCTCGGAACCCACTTCTTGGCCTACTATGCAAGGTCTCATTTCCCTAATAGGCCGTGTAATTTTCTTTATTTAAAATAAAAATTGTTTCCAATTGGGTTATTTGAATTATTATTATTATAATATATTAGGAACATAAATTATTGACTTAGTTATGTTAGTTTAGGTTAAGTTAAAATTAGGTTAGGTCATATATATCTACGTTTTAGCTCAAATTTTAAAAACAATTACCTCATACTATATATATATATATATATATATATATTTTATTAAATATGACCGAAAAAGTAAGATTAATAATTCTAACACGAATTTTCTCAATCTTTCGTACATTATGCTTCACTATTGGAGGTAAATCAAAAATCACTTCTCCAAAATTCATTTTTATTTCTAGTCTGACGCGACACGGGCGCGTTTCGTAAAACTTATTACATTTTCAAAGACTTCACAAAAACACAACTGATTAGAACTTGCGTTTCCCTGGTTTTATATCTACATTTGAGTGAGGTGGGAAGGGTGATGTGGCATTACATTTGAGTAAGGTGGGAAGGATGACTTACTGCGCCCCGCAGTAAGTCCACAAATTCCTTTGGAGACTTCAGGCTGAAGGCGCAAGGAACATAAGGAGTCAGCAGGCCGTTGAGTCGCTTCGCCAATCTGTACGTGGGTGTGGGTATCTGGCTAATGATTGGCCGAAGTGGGTTTCCAGGCTTGTGCGTCTTGACATTTCCATACGCATATCCAGGTTTATATTCCCCAATGATCTTTGGCAGGTGGAGTCCGGATTTCTTGGCGTTCACAGTTTCGATCAGTTTGTTGACCTTTGCTTTTAATTCGGCTGTAGTGTCCTTCGTTACCCTTTGGAACTTAGTTTGGTCAGAGAGTATGATGTTCATTTTCGCCAGATATTCGTCTTTTTTAAGAATGACATATATTGGCGACTTCCTGTAGACATATTAAAATATGTCTACAGGAAAGACTGCTACCAAAATATACTAATATATATATATATATATATATATATATATATATATATATATATATATATATATATATATATATATATATATATATATATATATATATATATATATATATATATGTCGTACCTAGTAGCCAGAACTCACTTCTCAGCCTACTATTCAAGGCCCGATTTGCCTAATAAGCCAAGTTTTCCTGAATTAATATATTTACTATAATTTTTTTCTTATGAAATGATAAAGCTACCCTTTTCACTATGTATGAGGTCAATTTTTTTTTATTGGAGTTAAAATTAACGTAAATATATGACCGAACCTAACCAACCCTACCTAACCTAACCTAACCCATATATATAGGTAAGGTTAGGTTAGGTAGCCAAAAAAAGCTAGGTTAGGTTAGGTTAGGTAGGTTAGGTAGACGAAAAAACATTAATTCATGAAAACTTGGCTTATTAGGCAAATCGGGCCTTGCATAGTAGGCTGAGAAGTGAGTTCTGGCTACTAGGTACGACATATATATATATATATATATATATATATATATATATATATATATATATATATATATATATATATATATATATATGTCGTACCTAGTAGCCAGAACGCACTTCTCAGCCTACTATGCAAGGCCAGATTTGCCTAATAAGCCAAGTTTTCATGAAATAATTGTTTTTCGACTGCCTAACCTACCTAACCTAACCTAACTTTTTCGGCTACCTAACCTAACCTAACCTATAAAGATAGGTTAGGTTAGGTAGGGTTGGTTAGGTTCGGTCATATATCTACGTTAATTTTAACTCCAATAAAAAAAATTAACCTCATACATAATGAAATGGGTAGCTTTATCATTTCATAAGAAAAAAATTAGAGAAAATGTATTAATTCAAGAAAACTTGGCTTATTAGGCAAATCGGGCCTTGCATAGTAGGCTGAGAAGTGCGTTCTGGCTACTAGGTACGACATATATATATATATATATATATATATATATATATATATATATATATATATATATATATATATATATATATATATATATGTGTGTGTGTGTGTATCACGAAAATTAACACGTGATTAAGAATGTGACAATGTCAGACCACGGAGGAAAAATGAAACAAGAAATTTCCTTAAGTACTTTCGTATATTAAATACATCTTCAGAAGGTCATTTTACAGATCGAGTGATGGGTATAAATAGGCAGGAAGGAGTGGTGAAGTAAGGTGAGGTACAATGCTTGGACAACGCAGACGGCCCATTGGCCCATCAGATGCACCCAATTGACACATCCGATGTAGCCCAATGGCCCATCTGATACAGCAGACATACAAGCATAATATATAGGGAATTATAACTTAAAGAAGTAAATATATACAATAAATTAGTGAGACAAATGTTTTTCAATGATTCTACTTAAATCGCCCTTTAGCTGATCTATTAGAAATGGATCTAAGTTATATAGACCACTGCTAATATTCAAATTACTTTCTTTGGTGATCTGTATCAAAGCAGATTCAATTATGTTTCTGTTATAGGTGCTTTTACAATTTGTTATTGAAGAAGCACTCTCCCAATCAATTTGGTGAGCTTTTTCTGACACATGCACAAACAAAGCATTAGACAATTGGCCATGTCTTACAGAGTATTTATGTTGCGATATTCTACATTTTAAATCTTTAGATGTTTGCCCGACATAGAACTTATTACATTCCTTACAAGGTATTTTATAAATGACGCAATTATCACTACGAGGGCTGTTCCTTACTAATAGCTTACCAACAGTGTTTTCGTAGCTAAACATTACATCTATATTAAAAAGTTTCAAGGCCTTGACAATATTCTCAAACCCAGAGAAATATGGTAAACATAACACATTCTTTGGGCGAATCCTTTCACTGCATACATTATTATAATAATGTATGCAGTGTATTATTATAATAATGTATGCAGTGAAAGGATTCGCCCAAAGAATGTGTTATGTTTACCATATTTCTCTGGGTTTGAGAATATTGTCAAGGCCTTGAAACTTTTTAATATAGATGTAATGTTTAGCTACGAAAACACTGTTGGTAAGCTATTAGTAAGGAACAGCCCTCGTAGTGATAATTGCGTCATTTATAAAATACCTTGTAAGGAATGTAATAAGTTCTATGTCGGGCAAACATCTAAAGATTTAAAATGTAGAATATCGCAACATAAATACTCTGTAAGACATGACCAATTGTCTAATGCTTTGTTTGTGCATGTGTCAGAAAAAGCTCACCAAATTGATTGGGAGAGTGCTTCTTCAATAACAAATTGTAAAAGCACCTATAACAGAAACATAATTGAATCTGCTTTGATACAGATCACCAAAGAAAGTAATTTGAATATTAGCAGTGGTCTATATAACTTAGATCCATTTCTAATAGATCAGCTAAAGGGCGATTTAAGTAGAATCATTGAAAAACATTTGTCTCACTAATTTATTGTATATATTTACTTCTTTAAGTTATAATTCCCTATATATTATGCTTGTATGTCTGCTGTATCAGATGGGCCATTGGGCTACATCGGATGTGTCAATTGGGTGCATCTGATGGGCCAATGGGCCGTCTGCGTTGTCCAAGTATTGTACCTCACCTTACTTCACCACTCCTTCCTGCCTATTTATACCCATCACTCGATCTGTAAAATGACCTTCTGAAGATGTATTTAATATACGAAAGTACTTAAGGAAATTTCCTGTTTCATTTTTCCTCCGTGGTCTGACATTGTCATATATATATATATATATATATAAACCCCGACCCCAAGAATGGGAGACAAGCTATATCCACTCTGCTATGAGCAGTCTTAAGAAAGATTTCAGAACCAACTATCCGCTGCCCAGTTGGAATTTTCGACCCAACTCGTGGAGTCGGCATTAAAATGAATATATAAATTTGATCTAACCTAGCCTAACCGAATCTATCCTAACCTAACCTAACCTAACCTATCTTAATCTAACCCAACACAGCTAAGCCAGCAATTCATGTTTCTTAAAACAAATAAATTAGTATTAATTTGAATAAACCAATTTGGAAAGACATATTTAAAAGTAACGAAAAATCACTCTGCCTGTTAGGCTACTCGCGCCTTGCATTCTAAACCAAGTAGTGTAGTTCCGGGTAGTAGGCACGATATATAAATATATTTATACACCCACTTCCCTTATCCCCATCACTGCCAATACCATCAACAAATAAAAAATTATTGTAGCGACCATTTTTTAGACATTAAAATCTCGTCTGCAAGAATCTGCTCTGATAATTAGTAGGCGAGACGGGAGAAAAAAAATATATATGACAGGAAAACCCCCCAAAAAATGTGTTTGATGGAATATTAATGCAACGACGAGGGAGGGTTGGAGTGGGGGGAGATGGAGAGGGGGAGAGTGGGGGGGGGGAGGGAGTGGGTGGAGAAGGGGAGAGGAATGGGGGGGGGGAGGGTTCACCGCAATATACATTAGTAATTGACGGTCATTGCTGAACACGGTAACAACTAACTTGCCTTTCTCACCAATGTAGCAAATACTTGAAATATTAGAAAATACAAAAAAAAAAAAAAAACATACTTCAGAAACTCCAGATTTGTTTTCAAATTAGTTGTCAATTCATTTATCTATGTTCCATCAATCTATATATATCTGTCCTTCTTTAAATCTGCGCCTCTATTCCTTCATCAATCTGTATAACTATCATTCTATCAATCTATATATCTATCTCTCATTTAATATATAAATATATGTATCTATCCACTAGTCTACATACCTATTTTATATTTATATATCCATCTATTCAACTCTTTCCTTACCCACATACGCCTTCACATATCTGTAAGGCTGGATATATCTTCCACTGGTATTACCGGATGTTTGGGTCCAGTTATGAAGAATAGGAGCACAACACTCTAGATACCAACAGTCAATCACCAGCTAATAGACAGTTACACTCTACCCACTTCAAGACCCCGGGCCAATGCAGAAGATAGACCGAATAACCCTGCAACAGGAACGGCAGCAGGCAGAAGAACATAAACTGCCAACATGCCACACTCTATGTTGATACAGTTAATACCTTATTAATATCCCCATGTAATGTCATTCATCCATATATCACCTAACCACCTCACCATAAGAGGATATAACCAGTCATAGTAGAATTTGTCTTTGAGAATGTGAGGCCAGACGTTATGAAACGCATCACTAGGCATCAAACCAAAATAAAAAATAAAAATGAACTTTGGAGAGTTAATTTTTCAACATCCTGCTTCGGTGAAGAAAAATATAAGGAATATCGAGAAGATTCGTGCCAGAATCATAAATCTAAAATTTTCTGTCGTTTTCAACGAAATATGTTTAAAAGGAAGACTACTACCAATATACATATATATTCACCAATCCATTTGATATTTTCAATCAGTGCATTCATCCAGTGTTCCATCTGCCCAGCTACCAATCACACGACAGACAACGGCACGTTATTTCAGGGACAAACTTCTACCAAACGCGCCAGTGTGTCCATTTGTATATAATTGCCAATTTGCCGAATTCACCGTTCTACACACACACACACACACACACACACACACACACACACACACACACACACACACACACACGCAGCTACCAAATGGGCAAATGCCAGCTACCATGGGCAAATGCACCTTACGACACTGGAAGACAGAAGAGTAAGGGGAGACAAGATCACAACCTACAAAATCCTCAAGGAAATCGACCGGGTAGAAAAGGATAAACTATTCAACACGGGGTGGGACGCGAACAAGGGGACACAGGTGGAAACTGAGTACCCACATGAGCCATAAGGACGTTAGAAAGAACTTTTTCAGTGTCAGAGTAGTTAACAGATGGGAAGTGATGTGGTGGAGGCTGACTCCATACACAGTTTCAAATGTAGATACGATAGAGCCCAGTATGCTCAGGAATCTGTACACCAGTTGATCGACAGTTGGTGAGTATACACACACTCACACACACACACACTTTCTCTCTCTCTCTCTCTCTCTCTCTCTCTCTCTCTCTCTCTCTCTCTCTCTCTCTCTCTCTCTCTCTCTCTCTCTCTCTCTCTCTCTCTCTCTCTCTCTCTCTCTCTCTCTCTCTCTCTCTCTCTCTCTCTCTCTCAATCTCTCTCTCTCTCTCTCTCTCTCTCTCTCTCTCTCTCTCTCTCTCTCTCTCTCTCTCTCTCTCTCTCTCTCAAGAGGAAATCTCGCAGAATTCTGGAAAAAAGACAAATGTAGACCCAATAAAAAAAAAATGGGAACAGACAGGAGGTACTAAATTCCAAACCAGTGTCACTGACAAATATTCCGTGTAAAGCGCAGAACACAAAAAAAAACAATTAAGTTGAGAATTATGGATTAAATAAACTTTTTAACGAAATCTATGAAAAAGCAGATTTTAGTTCCCTAGCTTGTCATAAAGCATTTAATACTCACCAAACGATGGTGTACAAGATGGAGAAGCAAGCAGGGATGACTTATAAAACACTGAAATGGACGAGAGAGTACCTGAAGGGTGAAAAACAAAGTTATAGCGATGAGGTCTCGAGCTGGAGTAATGTAGGCTGTGAGGCGTTCCCCTTCCTCCCCTCCCATAAGGCTGAGGCCTAGGACCCCTGGTGTACCTAATTATAAGAATGGAACACCCCGAGGAAAAGGATTTGGGAGTGGATATAATTCCAAAACTAAGCGGCACACATAAATAAGGTAACATCGGCGGCATATGGGACGCTGACAAACATTTGAGATTTTAAAATTTAAATATAAACTCTTTCAAGGGTCCATACTCATTAGACCAACACTGGAAATATATCACACAGGAATTATATCAATACAGGAATTATATGAACACAGGAATAAGACCAACATAGGACTTACATCAATACTAGAATTAGACCACCACTGGAATTATACCATTTTTTTTAAATTGGACAAACACTAAAATTACACCAATATTAGAATTAGACCTCCACTGGAATTAGACCAAAATTTCTGGAATTAGACCAATACTAGATTATGCAAAGCCGGCCAGGAATCCGCACCATATAAGGCACAAAACAGAAAATAAACAAGATGCAAAGGTTTGTAACATGATCAATACCGGAGCCAAGAATATTATACTAGAAGGACATGTTAGGGGAGTTAAATGTCACAACATTAGAAGAAATTAAAAAATAGAGGAGATATGGGTACAACATTTTGAATATACTATTGGGAACAGACAAAGTAGACGAAAGTCTATCGCAATATGGGATGGAAAGAAAAAAGATTAGCGATCAACATAGTATGTGTCCTGGTGGAAGGACACATAGTATGTGTCCTGATGGAAGGACACATAGTATGTGTCCTGGTGGAAGGAGCGATGAAATCATACAAGTATCAAAACTGGGTTATCCAGCATAAGAGTAACGTGTGGTTATCTTGAGGTTATCGTGAGATGATTTCTGGGCTTAGAGTCCCCAACAAGAGGACGGCCAGGCCTCCTTTTTTGTTATACATCCCCAGGAAGCAGCCCGTAGCAGCTGTCTAACTCCCAGGTACCTATTTTACTGCTAGGAGGTCAACAGAAGCATCAGGGCGAAATAAACTCTGCCCATTTGTTTCCGCCTCAGCCGTGGATCAAACCCGGAACCTTAGGACTACGAATCCCGACCGCTGTCCACTCAGCCGTCATGCTAAGTACAGAAAACAGCGGAGGACGCGAGACCTGCCCCTCGGGTGCCCACACTGACTGTACACACGACATGCAGCCCACTAACCAGTATACAACACCACTCTAAAGACGAAAAGAGCCATTTATACCTGGAAAATTGAGCCGAATATAATTATTTGACGGGACAATCAATCGTCAGAGCTTCTTGAGAAACATTCCCTGCAATGGGAAACACGCCCTACAATGAGAAACACTTCCTACAATGAGAAACACGTCCTACAATGGGAAACACTCCCTACAATGAGAAACACGTCCTACAATGAGAAACACTCCCTACAATGAGAAACACTTCCTACAATGAGAAACACGTCCTACAATGGGAAACACTCCCTACAATGAGAAACACTCCCTACAATGAGAAACACTCCCTACAATGAGAATCACTCCCTACAATGAGAAACACTCCCTACCATGAGAAACACTCCCTACAATGATAAACACTCCCTCCAATGAGAAACACTCCCTACAATGAGAAACACTCCCTACAATGAGAAACACTCCCTACAATGAGAAACACTCCCTACAATGAGAAACACTCCCTACAATGGGAAACACTCCCTACAATGGGAAACATTCCCTACAATGAGAAACACTCCCTACAATGATAAACACTCCCTCCAATGGGAAACATTCCCTACAATGAGAAACATTCCCTACAATGGGAAACATTCCCTACAATGAGAAACACTCCCTACAATGATAAACACTCCCTCCAATGGGAAACATTCCCTACAATGAGAAACACGTCCTACAATGAGAAACGCTCCCTACAATGAGAAACACTTCCTACAATGAGAAACACGTCCTACAAAGGGAAACATTCCCAACAATGAGCAACACTCTCTACAATGAGAAACACTCCCTACAATGAGAAACACTCCCTACAATGAGCAACACTCTCTACAATGAGAAACACTCCCTACAATGAGAAACACTCCTGACAATGAGAAACACTCCTGACAATGAGAAACACTCCCTACAATGAGAAACACTCCCTACAATGAGAAACACTCCCTACAATGAGAAACACTCCCTACAATGAGAAACACTCCCTACAATGGGAAACACTCCCTACAATGGGAAACATTCCCTACAATGAGAAACACTCCCTACAATGTGAAAACCTCCTTACAATGAGAAACACTCCCTACAATGAGAAACACTCCCTACAATGGGAAACACTCCCTACAATGGGAAACATTCCCTACAATGAGAAACACTCCCTACAATGAGAAAACCTCCCTACAATGAGCAACACTCTCTACAATGAGAAACACTCCCTACAATGAGAAACACTCCTGACAATGAGAAACACTCCCTACAATGAGAAACACTCCCTACAATGAGAAACACTCCCTACAATGAGAAACACTCCGTACAATGAGAAACACTCCCTACAATGAGAAACGCTCCCTACAATGGGAAACACTCCCTACAATGGGAAACACTCCCTACAATGGGAAACACTCCCTACAATGAGAAAACCTCCCTACAATGAGAAACACTCCCGACAATGGGAAACACTCTCTACAATGGGAAACACTCCCTAAAATGAGTAACACTCCCTACAGTGAGAAACACTCCCTACAATGGGAAACACTCCCTACAATGGGAAACACTCCCTACAATGGGAAACACTCCCTACAATGAGAAGCTCTCCCTACAATGGGAAACACTCCCTACAATGAGAAACATTAACTGCAGTGCGAACGTTTCCACTGCAAATGGAAACTTCGTTACAGTAAGAACCATTCCATTCAATGAGAAACATTACTTATAATGAGAAACATTTCTTATAAAATATCAGAGCAAATCATAAAGAACAGGCAAGTGGAACGCCTGGAATGGATCAGTTTTCCAACGTGTAAAACAAATGGGGCTCCTAAAGTCTAATATAAAAAAAACACTTAAGAGGATAAAGTCAACCCCGTGTGTAAATTGACCACTTTATGAAAGAGCTCGTGACCCTTTATTAATATAATATAATATAATAAAATATAATATAATATAATCTAATATAATATAATATATAATTATTCACCTGGTTGTGTGAGCGGAAGGCTGACTGGTAGGTACCCCTCTCTGGTCAATTCTTCAGGTGTACAGAGTGAGGTAAAATATTATCAAACTCTTGTTCAGTATATCATATACATTTAATATATCAAAGTGGCTCATCTTGGGTAGAGGTTGACATTTTACCGGACCCCAGTAACACACGCACGCACGCACACACACGTACGTTTGCAAGCACATATGCATGCACACGCAAAAACAAACACACACGCACGCACACACACATATGTCCAGTCAGGCTAGAAAGGATTAACACCTTACGTGGAAAGGGGATAAAACCTCACTCACAACCCACCCCCTCTCTTATCCCCTCTTTTACCTACTGTAATCTGAAGACAACACATCACCTACCTCCTCTTAACCCCCATCACATGCACACACACACACACACCACCCTCCCTCTCTCTTGTTCTCTCTGTTTTCTCTCTCTCGTTCTCTCTGTTTTCTCTCTCTCTCTCTCTCTCTCTCTCTTGCTCTCTATCTTACTCTCTCTTGACAAAAGACAAAATGGCAGGACACAACAGGGACACAGGGAATAGTCAAAGTGACCAAATGAAGGAAATGTTAACCCAAGTTATGAAGGAATTAAGGAGGGAGATACATGAAATGAGGATTACAATTAACAACCTGCAAAGTGAGCTGACATCAGCAAGGGAGGAGATCAAACCCCTCACAGAGAAAAATAAAGAGACTGAGCATCAGATTATCATCCAAAGGGAAAGTGGGAATGTTACATTGGAAGGAAATGCCTCTGTACTTGAAACATTTGCGGAAAGACTGAGAAAGAGCTCAGAAGCAATGCAAGCAGCTACCTCACAGGAAGCAGCAAGGTGCACCACTCAGCTGCTGGAGAGAAAAAGATCAGTGGTAGTTGTAGGCATCAAAGAACAGGAAGAATCCAACAGGCAGGAATGGAATAGCAAGGATAGAGAGGCAGTACATGGGCTCCTGAAGGGGTTACAGATGGAAGGGGCTGTACAAAACATTGAGAAGGTTTTCAAGTTTGGCTGGTACAACAAGGACAAAAACCGACTTGTAAAGGTGGTGTTCACAAACGATGCCACAAAGGAGGATATTCTCGAAAGGAAGAGTCATCTGCAGTATGTGGAGGGATACAAAAAAGTAGTCCTGCAGAGGGACAGGACGAAGGAGGAGAGAGCCAGGGCAGCAGAGGCAAGGAGGAAGTGCAGGGAGAGAGGAGTAAACCAGGAAATCACAGCTCCTAACACAACAGTTCCAGAGACAAGAGGGAAACCCAAAACCAGCATCCCAGAAACACCAGAGGGGAGGGCAATACCACCACCCCCCTCTGCATAGAAACCCTCCCTTCCCCTCACCCTACCTGCCCCCACCCAACCCTCACTCCCCCCCCCCCCATTCTGACCCTGTCACCCCACCCCCATTCCCATCATGTCCCCCCCCTCCCATCATTCCCTCCCCCATCATCCCATAACCTCCCTATCCCTCCTCCCCCTCACCGTGTATCCTCCATGCACCCCCCTGTCTCCTTAACCCACACCCTACCTGTCCTCTCTTCCCTTAAACCCCCACCCCAAAACCCTCTGAGACCCTGCAAACCACCTCACAGATCTTCTCACCCACGGAACAGCTTCCCACACCAGCAGAATGCTCGCCAAGAAGGGTACAAGAAAATGAACAAAAGAAAGTGAGCTTCAAGGCAATGTACACTAACATAGATGGAATTACAAATTAAACAAGTGAACTCAGATAATGGGCACTAGAAGAAAACCCAGACATAATAGCACTCCCAGAAACAAAGCTAACGAAAACCATAACAAATGCAGTGTTTCCACAGGGCTACTATGTAGTGAGGAAAGAGAGAGAAGGGAGAGGAGGAGGTGGTGTACCTTTGCTACTAAGAGAAGGTTGGAGTTTTGAAGAGATGGTAATTCAGAACTGTGAAGGTTTCAGTGACTACATATCAGGCACCATAGCAACTGGAGGACAGAAAATTATAGTAGTCATATATAACCCCCCACCGAATTACAGAAGACCCAGACAGGAATATGATAGAAACAACTTGGCCACCATCAATATAATAGAGAGAGCAGCTTCTGTGGTTAGCAGGAACGGATCCAGACTACTAATCATGGGAAGATAGATTGGGGGAACAGAGACCCACATGGAGGACCAGGCACATGGAGAGCTAAGCTGCTGGAAGTGGCAACAAGAAACTTTCTAAGTCAACACGTCAAGGGACCGACAAGAATGAGAAGAGGGGATGAACCAGCCTTGCTTGATCTGATATTTACCCTAAATGAGTCGGATATAAGGGATGTTAAGTTGGAAACCCCCTTGGGAATGAGTGATCATAGTGTATTGAGCTTTGAGTACCTGGTTGAGCTCGGAATTATCACCCCCAAAAAAGAACTGGGAAACGAAGGGCTGGCGTACCGAAAGAGAAACTATGAGGAGATGAATAAATTCCTAATGGATATACATTGGGACACAGAACTCAGAACAAAGTCCGTACAAGACATGATGGACTATGTCACCCAAAAATGTCAGGAGGCTGTAAGCAGGTTTGTCCCAGCCCGACAGGAAAAAACAGAGAAGCAAAAGAAGAATCCGTGGTTTAATAGGGAATGAATGAAAGCAAAGGAGCTAAACAAAAGGGCATGGAGGAGCTTCCGTAATAACAGAACACCAGAAAGTAGAGAGAGATACCAGAGAACCAGGAACGAGTATGTTAGTGTGAGAAGAGCAGCTGAGAAAAGGTATGAAAATGATATAGCTAATAAAGCCAAGACCGAACCAAAGCTACTACGCAGTCACATCAGGAGGAAGACAAAAGTGAAGGAACAGGTGATGAAACTTAGGATGGGCGAGGACAGGTACACAGAGAATGATAAAGAGGTGTGTGAAGAACTCAACAAAAAGTTCCAGGAGGTCTTTACAATAGAACAATAGAACAGGGAGAAGTCACGGCGCTAGGAGAGGTGGCAGCAAACCAGGTGACCTTGGAAAGGTTCGAAATTACAAGAGATAAGGTCAAGAAGCGCCTATTGGAGCTGGACGTGAGAAAAGCTGTTGGTCCGGAAGGAATCTCACCATGGGTATTGAAAAAGAGTACTGTAGCACTTTGTTTGCCATTCTCCATAGTGTATAGTAGGTCACTGGAAACGGGAGACCTACCAGAAATATGGAAGACTGCTAATGTAGTACCTGTTACGTACTCCTAGCAGAATACGTATATAAATTTAAAATAACTTGTTTTATTTTATTATATCATTGCCTGTATATGTACACACATTGTGTTGTTGTAAATTATCGTGTGGTGTGGCAGCGTCAGTGGAGACAGGAGCGCGGTTGAATTTGCACACGTCTAGTACCTGTTTGATTCGGGAAAGCTGGACCTGTTCAGTTTGGGAGTTCCAGATGTCACTTTTATTTAGTTTAGGTAATTGTTTATTTACTGTAATTAAACAGGTGGCATTATACTTATATATTTTGTAAGTAACTATTATATGTAATTTGCAGTCTTATGTGTTTTGAGAACAAGTGGTTGTTCAATTAGTTTTAAATATTAAAAAGTCCTTAGTTTCCATCCCTCATCCTGGGATGAGGCAGACGGGAGGTGAGAATGTGGGTGGCGACAGAGCGTGAGTTCAGTAGCTGAACGGGACTCGAAGGGATAACATGTGGGAGATAAGTCTGTTTACTTCTTGTTGTGCCATATTTTATTATATTATATTAAGTGAAATGACAATACTTTGGTTTGTTGTATAAGTTAACTTTACCATCTGTGTTTTTATATTATACTGTCTTGAATATATATCTATATAATATTTTGTATCTATTCTTCAGTCCTAAAGGAAGATTTTTATTTATGTGCTCATTACTTATTAAGGGGTTATACTGGTGATCCGCTCTTGAGAACAGCAGTTTTCTCGTATCCCTAGACGTAATTAAAGCTTGGCTGCTGTAGGGTCACGAGCCATAACGAACGATAGGTAACAAAGAGTTATGGGGGCCTGTCCGGGAGATATTGTTCCCACTTAACCGTAATTATGCTAATCTAACCTTGCCTTCCTAGGTACCAGTGTGTTAAGTGTCTGTGTGTTTTATAGGAACTATTCCATGTGCCAAGCAAGCTTTCCTGTGTGTCAAGTAACAACGTTTCACGATTTTGAGGTAAGTCATCCTATATATTTTGTTTGTGCAGTGAGGCCAAGCGAATTTTCAGTGTGGTGACAATTTTACAGTGAAGTGTAGTGCAGTGCCATTGTTTTAATTATTTTTGTGAATCAAGTGCCAAGTGTTAGTAACGATGGAGGAGAAAGTTGCAGCATTGGTGGCTCACCCAGACTTTGAAAGGATTCAGAGCCTTAAAAAGACTGAGTTAATACAAATGGCAAATCAGTTGGATTTGACCGCCAACAATAGAATGGTTAAAGCCCAAATATTGAAAGTCATTGTGACACATTTTGTTCAGAATTTAGAGTTAGAGGAAGAAATTCTAGAAGAGTTAAAAGAGGAGTCGAGTGATCAGATGACGTTAAAGCGTCTTGAGTTAGAAGCGCAAATAGCCAATGCTAAGCTTGAAGCTCAAAAAGAACAGAGAATATTAGAGGCTGAAGCTCAGCAAAGGGAGCTTGAGACTAGACGTTTAGAAATTGAGGCACAGTTGCAAATAGAAGCCACAAAAAGGCAACAATTAGAGATTCAACAACAAATGGCTGACACTAACTTCAGGCTTGAAACACAGCGTATGGCAGCTGGGCATGGAAATAGTAGTAATGTTTCAATAAATAGTGATAATAATCCCATAAGGACGCATAAGTATATAGAGTTGCCCAAGTTCAATGAGGAGGATCCTGAGGTTTTCTTTGCACATTTTTATAAAATTGCCATCAGTATGAACTGGCCAAGGGATCAGTGGGTAGCCATTATGCAGTCTCAATTTAACGGGCGTAGTCAGGAGGTTTTTACATCCCTACCTGACGCTCATAGCTTTGATTACGAATTTGTAAAGAAAAGCATCTTAAATGCATACCAAATAAATCCAGAGGCACACAGGCAAAAGTTTAGAAACCTAAGGAGGATAAGTGATCAGACAATAGCAGATTTTACTCGTCAGAAGACGAATTTTTGCAACAGTTGTTTAAAGTCACTTTCAGTCACTGACTTTGATGCTTTAAAGAATCTTCTTATAATGGAAGAAGTATTGTCATGTCTCCCAGACCAGTTGTCTACTTTTATGGCAGAACAAAAGAATGTAACAGACATTTATGAGCTGTCAAAGCTCGCGGATGAGCATGAGTTGTTGACTAAGGTCCAGTTTACGGCCGCTTCACCTAAGTCTAGTCGTAGAGTAAATTATAATGCTCCCCGAACTCCTTATCAGAATCCATCCCGTCCTAGTGCTCCAGTTACTCCCATGAGCTCTTCTCTTACAAAACCTAACCCTGCTACTTCCTTGTCAGGAATGTCAAATAATAATAAGGTTATTTCTAAACCTACAGTTGGTTCTACCAGTGTGTCCACTGTAAGGTTCTGTTCCCATTGTAAGAGAAAAGGCCATGGAATTAATTCATGTTTTATATTGCACCCTGAGTTACGACCAACTGGTCTCATTTATTGCAGAGGTGTGCAAAATAAACTTACTAATAAACATGTAACTGTAAACCCCAATTGGGTGAAACAGTATTCACCATATATGTCTTCAGGTGAAGTTTTGTGTATTAATGGGAAGTGGAAGCCAGTGGTTATTCTTCGTGATACAGGTGCTTCCCAAACCATAATTTCATCCAGTATTCTTTCTGATGTTGAAAAGAGAGAGACTGGAAAGTTTGTTGTTCTTCAGAGTGTTGCAGGATGTAAAACTGTACCTCTAATAGACATTAATTTCAGATCCACCATTACACCAAGTTTATGCACTGTGAGTGTTAGTACACAGTTGCCCATCCCAGGTGTGGATTGTTACCTATCGTTCGTTACGGCTCGTGACCCTACAGCAGCCAAGCTTTAGTTACGTCTAGGGATACCACTGCTGCTCTCTAAAGCGCGTCACCAGTATAACCCCTTGATAAGTAATGAGCACATAAATAAAACTCTTCCTTTAGGACTGAAGAATAGATACAAAATATTATATAGATATATATTCAAGACAGTATAATATAAAAACACAGATGGTTAAGTTAACTTATACAATAAATGAAAGTATTGTCATATCACTAAATATAACAAATAAAATATGGCACACAATGAATGTAAAGACTTATCTCCCACATGTTACTCTCCTGGTCCCGTATCAGCTACTGAACTCACGCTCTGTCGCTACCCACATTCTCACCTCCCATCTGCCTCATCCCAGGATGAGGGATGGAAACTAAGGACTTTTTAATATTTTAAACTAATTGAACAACCACTTGTTCTCAAAACACACAAGAATGCAAATTACAGATAATAGTTACTTACAAAATATATAAGTATAATGCCACCTGTTTAATTACAGTATATAAACAATTATATATACTAAATAAAAGTGACATCTGGAACTTCCAAACTGAACAGGTCCAGCTTTCCCGTATCAATCAGGTAATAGACGTGTGCAAAGGCAACCGCGCTCCTGTCCACTGACGCTGCCACACCACACGATAATTTACTAAAACACAATGTGTGTACATATACAGGCAATGATATAATGGAAACAAAAATGCTATTTCAAATTTATATACGTATTCTGCTAGGATTACGTAACACTTCCACCTCCAAGAAAAAAAATGCAATAGATTGAAGATCAATGGCATTTTTTCAAAGTAAAATGTATGACACTTGAGATTTATGGTATTAATTACACCAAACATGTATAAGTAATAAGAACACATTCCTGGACAAATATGAAAACACTCCAAATATAGTCTTATAGGAAACTCAGAAATTTCAGTCTTATGACTATGTTCTACATATGTGTCACTGGAGTATGCAAATTTATCTCTCCAAGGTACTATCTCATTTATTTCACTTTGTTGCAGATCATATTTCACACTCCTATCTACAACAGTATCATTAGTAGCATGAATAGAATTGTCAATAAAGGTAGCTGCTTTCACACAGTTATCATGGCAATTTTGCTTTTCATATGTTTCTACTATTTCTCCAAGATCAGTTCCGTATTTCCATGTGATCCCTTTTCCACATGGTGAAGTTTTCCAAGACAGACTCCAGTTCCCATTTCTCCCTTTTTCTGGAGCTGAACTGCTTAATTGAAGCTGACTGGATGTTGAGTAGATTTGGGACTTCTGCTGGGTATGCTCTGACACAGACATCTGCTCTTCATCACTCTTGATCCTCTGTGGAACACATACTCTCGCCCAATGGATACTAAAATTAGAGAAATTAGCATTAAACCTCACAATTATGCATAAAACTTTCCCATTCATAGAACCTTCCGAAACACAAGACACCGACTTAGCAAACCTTTGACCTTCAAACCAAGAAATACAACCCAAGATAAGTGCACAGACTACCTGATCGAACTGACTCAGATGATCCATAAGGAACACAGAAATCAATTGCCTCATAACTCTGTCATAACGATCAGTGAAAGAAAACAGGCATATGCCTAGGCACCATATCTCAATCAGAACTCCAAAGACAAGTTCACACCTCCTGATGGTGAACTTGAACACAACACACACTTTCATCAACCGTCTAGTCTTCCAAAAGACTAAATAAAACATGCCGAAAACTTTACAACCCTCACCATCACTTCCCAAGTGATTTACGTCTGATGACAACCAATCAACCAAGAGGTTTAAGGGTCTTAACATCTTGAAGATGCACAACAGATTACCTGGGAAACACCCAAGGACAATCTGAAACCCTTCACAATGATTAACTCTAGGTAGGATAACCTTATCCCCCAACTTGAAATACACACCTGGAGCCTCAAACATCTGCTCCCCAGTATGATTTAATCCTTCAACCACAATATGATTCTGAAAATCAACTCCAATATGACTCTGAAAGTCAACACCACACTTGAGTGGAACATACACTTTTATCACTCGTGCATTAAAATTAACTGGATCTGAATATAGAGACACTGCTCTAGTATAACTCACCACTTCCTCAGAACTGGATGCACAACCTACTTGAGTAAACTCTCTCTGCTCAACCACAAGGCTTGACAAAGATGTCCCACAGTCCATTACTTCACAAGAAAATGGCTCCTGCAGAATAAAAGTAGATTTCAACATCCTACACACACTCTGACTCAATGTACCCAATGAGAAATACTTACCCCACATGGAATAAGAATCACTACTCCGCAACTTAGATCCAAATGCTACTTTACCACTCTCAATGATTTTACCAAAACTTCCTCCCATGACTTCTGGAGCTGCTTGGAGTACTGTCTGCTCACAATCAATAATATCACTACCAAGCTGGGTCACATCCTCACAGACAACTGAAGAGGGAGGCTCAATGGGTCTCCATCTACTAAACAGAAGCTGATCCTCTGGCTGCTTTCCCACACTCTCCAAATCTGGATCTACAGTACAGACTGTCTCCTTGCTTCTCTCTGAAATCTTAGGGTCAGTTCTACTCAATGCACATAAATGAAGGGAATCTGAAGCGAGCGGGCAAGTAACAGGTAGTTTGACCTCCTCCCCTATTATATCACCTTGACTAGGGTGAGGCGGGGCCTCTACAACGGACTTACTCTCGACAACTGATTCTAAACTTGGAGTGAGCGGGAATACTTCTGCCAACCCAACATCTTGTCCTAAACCATTCACTTGGCTGGAATACAGAGTCGTGGCTTTTAAGTTTCTCTCAACTCCTGGCACAACGTTCGTAGTGAGCGGGCAAGACAATGGTACATGGACATCCTTTCCCAATTTATTGGAATAAAGCAGAGTCATAGTATCAGGCTTACTCTCAACAACTAAATCGGCCACACAGGAATCTGGAACAACCACATCCCACTTCTCCACTGAAGGGGTACTGGTTACTGGAACAAATGCTTGAGTAACATCAGAACTGACAACTGGATTTATATTAGTACTGACATCAGCACAGGTAGAATGGACAAAACCATCTTCTACAACAGGTTCATTCATAAAACTAACTTCAGCACAGGCAGAATAAACATGGTCTGCAACTGGCTGTTTACACAAACGGGGATCAATCTCACCCACAACATGATTTATGGCCACATCATTACCCAATATAACATCCACACCTGGGATGGGCAACTGTGTACTAACACCCACAGTGCATAAACTTGGTGTAATGGTGGATCTGAAATTAATGTCTATTAGAGGTACAGTTTTACATCCTGCAACACTCTGAAGAACAACAAACTTTCCAGTCTCTCTCTTTTCAACATCAGAAAGAATACTGGATGAAATTATGGTTTGGGAAGCACCTGTATCACGAAGAATAACCACTGGCTTCCACTTCCCATTAATACACAAAACTTCAACTGAAGACATATATGGTGAATACTGTTTCACCCAATTGGGGTTTACAGTTACATGTTTATTAGTAAGTTTATTTTGCACACCTCTGCAATAAATGAGACCAGTTGGTCGTAACTCAGGGTGCAATATAAAACATGAATGAATTCCATGGCCTTTTCTCTTACAATGGGAACAGGACCTTACAGTGGACACACTGGTAGAACCAACTGTAGGTTTAGAAATAACCTTATTATTATTTGACATTCCTGACAATGAAGTAGCAGGGTTAGGTTTTGTAAGAGAAGAGCTCATGGGAGTAACTGGAGTACTAGGACGGGATGGATTCTGATAAGGAGTTCGGTGAGCATTATAATTTACTCTACGACTAGACTTAGGTGAAGCGGCCGTAAACTGGGCCTTAGTCAACAACTCATGCTCATCCGCGAGCTTTGACAGCTCATAAATGTCTGTTACATTCTTTTGTTCTGCCATAAAAATAGACAACTGGTCTGGGAGACATGACAATACTTCTTCCATTATAAGAAGATTCTTTAAAGCATCAAAATCAGTGACTGAAAGTGACTTTAACCATCTGTTGCAAAAATTAGTCTTCTGACGAGTAAAATCTGCTATTGTCTGATCACTTGTCCTCCTTAGATTTCTAAACTTTTGCCTGTGTGCCTCTGGGTTTAACTGGTAGGCATTTAAGATGCTTTTCTTTACAAATTCGTAATCAAAGCTATGAGCGTCAGGTAGGGATGTGAAAACCTCCTGACTACGCCCCTTAAATTGAGACTGCATAATGGCTACCCACTGATCCCTTGGCCAGTTCATGCTGATGGCAATTTTATAAAAATGTGCAAAGAAAACCTCAGGTTCCTCCTCATTGAACTTTGGTAACTCTATATACTTATGCGTCCTGATGGGATTATTATCACTATTTATTGAAACATTACTAGTATTTCCATGCCCAGCTGCCATACGCTGTGATTCAAGCCTGAAGTTAGTGTCAGCCATTTGTTGTTGAATCTCTAATTGCCTAGTTTGTTCCTTTTGAGCTTCAAGTTCTAATATTCTCTGTTCTTTTTTAGCTTCAAGCTCTAATTGGCGAGCTTCTAACTCAAGACGCTTTAACGTCATCTGATCACTCGACTCCTCTCTTAACTCTTCTAAAAATTCTTCATCTAACTCTCCATTCTCAACAAAATGTGTCACAATGACTTTCAATATTTGGGCTTTAACCATTCTATTGTTGGCGGTCAAATCCAACTGATTTGCCATTTGTATTAACTCAGTCTTTTTAAGGCTCTGAATCCCTTCAAAGTCTGGGTGAGCCACCAACGCGGCAACTTTCTCCTCCATCGTTACTAACACTTAGCACTTGATTCACAACAATAATTAAAAACAATGGCACTGCACTACACTTCACTGTAAAATTGTCACCACACTGAAAATTCGCTTGGCCTCACTGCACAAACAAAATATATAGGATGACTTACCTCAAAATCGTGAAACGTTGTTACTTGACACACAGGAAAGCTTGCTTGGCACATGGAATAGTTCTTAAGAAACACAGACACTTAACACAATGGTACCTAGGAAGGCAAGGTTAGATTAGCATAATTAAGGTTAAGTGGGAACAATATTTCCCGGCACAGGCCCCCATAACTCTTTGTTACCTATCGTTCGTTACGGCTCGTGACCCTACAGCAGCCAAGCTTTAATTACGTCTAGGGATACCACTGCTGCTCTCTAAAGCGCGTCACCAGTATAACCCCTTGATAAGTAATGAGCACATAAATAAAACTCTTCCTTTAGGACTGAAGAATAGATACAAAATATTATATAGATATATATTCAAGACAGTATAATATAAAAACACAGATGGTTAAGTTAACTTATACAATAAATGAAAGTATTGTCATATCACTAAATATAACAAATAAAATATGGCACACAATGAATGTAAAGACTTATCTCCCACATGTTACTCTCCTGGTCCCGTATCAGCTACTGAACTCACGCTCTGTCGCTACCCACATTCTCACCTCCCATCTGCCTCATCCCAGGATGAGGGATGGAAACTAAGGACTTTTTAATATTTTAAACTAATTGAACAACCACTTGTTCTCAAAACACACAAGAATGCAAATTACAGATAATAGTTACTTACAAAATATATAAGTATAATGCCACCTGTTTAATTACAGTATATAAACAATTATATATACTAAATAAAAGTGACATCTGGAACTTCCAAACTGAACAGGTCCAGCTTTCCCGTATCAATCAGGTAATAGACGTGTGCAAAGGCAACCGCGCTCCTGTCCACTGACGCTGCCACACCACACGATAATTTACTAAAACACAATGTGTGTACATATACAGGCAATGATATAATGGAAACAAAAATGCTATTTCAAATTTATATACGTATTCTGCTAGGAGTACGTAACATGGATGTTATATTGGGTAATGATGTGGCCATAAATCATGTTGTGGGTGAGATTGATCCCCGTTTGTGTAAACAGCCAGTTGCAGACCATGTTTATTCTGCCTGTGCTGAAGTTAGTTCTATGAATGAACCTGTTGTAGAAGATGGTTTTGTCCATTCTACCTGTGCTGATGTCAGTACTAATATAAATCCAGTTGTCAGTTCTGATGTTGTTACTCAAGCATTTGTTCCAGTAACCAGTACCCCTTCAGTGGAGAAGTGGGATGTGGTTGTTCCAGATTCCTGTGTGGCCGATTTAGTTGTTGAGAGTAAGCCTGATACTATGACTCTGCTTTATTCCAATAAATTGGGAAAGGATGTCCATGTACCATTGTCTTGCCCGCTCACTACGAACGTTGTGCCAGGAGTTGAGAGAAACTTAAAAGCCACGACTCTGTATTCCAGCCAAGTGAATGGTTTAGGACAAGATGTCGGGTTGGCAGAAGTATTCCCGCTCACTCCAAGTTTAGAATCAGTTGTCGAGAGTAAGTCTGTTGTAGAGGCCCCGCCTCACCCTAGTCAAGGTGATAGTATAGGGGAGGAGGTCAAACTACCTGTTACTTGCCCGCTCGTTTCAGATTCCCTTCACTTAAGTACTTTGAGTAGAACTGACCCTAACATTTCAGAGAGAAGCAAGGAGACAGTCTGTACTGTAGATCCAATTTTGGAGAGTGTGGGAAAGCAGCCAGAGGATCAGCTTCTGTTGAGTAGATGGAGACCCATTGAGCCTCCCTCTTCAGTTGTCTGTGAGGATGTGACCCAGCTTGGTAGTGATATTATTGATTGTGAGCAGACAGTACTCCGAGCAGCTCCAGAAGTCATGGGAGGAAATTTTGGTAAAATCATTGAGAGTGGTAAAGTAGCATTTGGATCTAAGTTGCGGAGTTGTGATTCTTATTCTATGTGGAGTAAGTATTTCTCATTGTGTACATTGAGTCAGAGTGTGTGTAGGATGTTGAAATCTACTTTTATTCTGCAGGAGCCATTTTCTTGTGAAGTAATGGACTGTGGGACATCTTTGTCAAGCCTTGTGGTTGAGCAGAGAGAGTTTACTCAAGTAGGTTGTGCATCCAGTTCTGAGGAAGTGGTGAGTCATGCTAGAGCAGTGTCTCTAAATTCAGATCCAGGTTATTTTGATGCACGAGTGATAAAAGTGTATGTTCCACTTAAGTGTGGTGTTGACTTTCAGAGTCATATTGGAGTTGATTTTCAGAATCATATTGTGGGTGAAGGATTAAATCATACTGGGAAGCAGATGTTTGAGGCTCCAGGTGTGTATTCCAAGTTGGGGGATAAGGTTATCCTACCTAGTGTTAATCATTGTGAAGGGTTACAGATTATCCTTGGGTGTTTCCCAGGTAATCTGCTGTTCATCTTCAAGATGTTAAGACCCTTAAACCTCTTGGTTGATTGGTTGTCATCAGACGTAAATCACTTGGGAAGTGATGGTGAGGGTTGTAAAGTTTTCGGCATGTTTTATTTAGTCTTTTGGAAGACTGGAAGGTTGATGAAAGTGTGTGTTGTGTTCAAGTTCACCATCAGGGGGTGTGAACTTGTCTTCGGAGTTATGATTGAGATATGGTGCCTAGGCATATGCCTGTTTTCTTTCACTGATCGTTATGACAGAGTTATGAGGCAATTGATTTCTGTGTTCCTTATGGATCATCTGAGTCAGTTCGATCAGGTAGTCTTTGCACTTATCTTGGGTTGTATTTCTTGGTTTGAAGGTCAAAGGTTTGATAAGTCGGTGTCTTGTGTTTCGGAAGGTTCTATGAATGGGAAAGTTTTATGCATAATTGTGAGGTTTAATGCTAATTTCTCTAATTTTAGTATCCATTGGGCGAGAGTATGTGTTCCACAGAGGATCAAGAGTGATGAAGAGCAGATGTCTGTGTCAGAGCATACCCAGGAGAAGTCCCAAATCTACTTAATATTCAGTCAGCTTCAATTAAGCAGTTCAGCTCCAGAAAAAGGGAGTAATGGAAAATGGAGTCTGTCTTGGAAAAATTCACCATGTGAAAAATGGATCACATGGAAATACGGAACTGATCTTGGAGAAATAGTAGAAACATATGAAAAGCTAAATTGCCATGATAACTGTGTGAAAGCAGCTACCTTTATTGACAATTCTATTCATGCTAATAATAATCATGTTGATAGGTGTGTGAAATATGATCTGAAACAAAGTGAAATAAATGAGATAGTACCCTGGAGAGATAAATTTGCATACTCCAGTGACACATATGTAGAACATAGTCATAAGACTGAAATATCTGAGTTTCCTGTAAGACTATATTTGGAGTGTTTTCATTTTTGTCCAGAAATGTGTTCTAATTACTTTTACATGTTTGGTGAAATTAATACCATAAATCTCAAGTGTCATACATTTTACTTCGAAAAAATGCCATTGATCTTCAATCTATTGCATTTTTTTTCTTGGAGGTGGAAGTGTTACGTACTCCTAGCAGAATACATATATAAATTTAAAATAACTTGTTTTATTTTATTATATCATTGCCTGTATATGTACACACATTGTGTTGTTGTAAATTATCGTGTGGTGTGGCAGCGTCAGTGGAGACAGGAGCGCGGTTGCCTTTGCACACGTCTAGTACCTGTTTGATTCGGGAAAGCTGGACCTGTTCAGTTTGGGAGTTCCAGATGTCACTTTTATTTAGTTTAGGTAATTGTTTATTTACTGTAATTAAACAGGTGGCATTATACTTATATATTTTGTAAGTAACTATTATATGTAATTTGCAGTCTTATGTGTTTTGAGAACAAGTGGTTGTTCAATTAGTTTTAAATATTAAAAAGTCCTTAGTTTCCATCCCTCATCCTGGGATGAGGCAGACGGGAGGTGAGAATGTGGGTGGCGACAGAGCGTGAGTTCAGTAGCTGATCGGGACTCGAAGGGATAACATGTGGGAGATAAGTCTGTTTACTTCTTGTTGTGCCATATTTTATTATATTATATTAAGTGAAATGACAATACTTTGGTTTGTTGTATAAGTTAACTTTACCATCTGTGTTTTTATATTATACTGTCTTGAATATATATCTATATAATATTTTGTATCTATTCTTCAGTCCTAAAGGAAGATTTTTATTTATGTGCTCATTACTTATTAAGGGGTTATACTGGTGATCCGCTCTTGAGAACAGCAGTTTTCTCGTATTCCTAGACGTAATTAAAGCTTGGCTGCTGTAGGGTCACGAGCCGTAACGAACGATAGGTAACAGTACCAATATACAAAAAGGGTGACAGACAAGAGGCACTGAACTACAGGCCAATGTCCTTAACTTGTATACCATGTAAAGTGATGGAGGAGACTGTGAGAAAAAACCTAGTAACACATCTGGAGAGAAGAGACTTCCTGACAACCCATCAACATGGGTTCAGGGAGGGTAAATCTTGCCTTACAGGCTTGATAGAATTCTATGATCAGGTGACAAAGATTAAGCAAGAAAGAGAAAGATGGGCGGACTGCATTTTTTTGGACTGCCGGAAAGCCTTTGACACAGTACCCCATAAAATTTTGATGCATAAGCTGGAGAAACAGGCAGCAGTAACTGGTAGGGCGCTCCAGTGGATAAGGGAGTACCTAAGCAATAGGAAACAGAGAGTTACAGTGAGGGGTGAGACCTCAGAATGGCGTGAAGTCACCAGTGGAGTTCCACAGGGCTGTGTACTCGGACCTATCCTGTTTCTGATATACGTAAATGATTTCCCAGAGGGTATAGACTCATTCCTCTCAATGTTTGCTGACGATGCCATAAAAATGAGAAGGATTAAGACAGAGGAGGACAGCTTGAGGCTTCAAAAAGACCTGGACAAGCTGCAGGAATGGTCGAACAAATGGTTGTTAGAGTTTAACCCAAGCAAATGTAATGTAATGAAGATAGGGGTAGGAAGGAAGAGACCAGACACAAGGGATCATTTGGGAGATGAAATACTTCAAGAGTCAGAGAAAGACCTGAGGGATGATATCATCCCAATATGACGTTGGAAGACAGAAGAGTTAGGGGGAACATGATCACCACATTCAAGATTCTCAAGGGAATCGACAGGGTTGATAAAGACAGGCTATTTAACACAAGGGGCACACGCACTAGGGGACACAGGTGGAAACTGATTGCCCAAATGAACCACAGAGATATTAGAAAGAACTTTTTTAGTGTCAGAGTGGTTGACAAATGGAATGCATTAGGAAGTGATGTGGTGGAGGCTGACTCCATACACAGTGTCAAGTGTGAGAGCCCAATAGGCTCTCACACAGCAAGACTCTATCTTGAGCTGAAGATGTTGAGCTACGAGGAGAGACTGAAAGAACTGGACCTGAGCACTCTGGAGGAGACGAGAAATAGGAGGGTCATGATAGCGACATATAAGATTGTAAGGAGACATAACAAAATAAACAAAGAAGCAATGTCCAAAACATTGAACGATGGCGAGTAGGTGAAGACACAAATGAATCACAAAAATTGTCAGAAATTAATTACTGAGCGTTAGAATTGTTCAAAATTGGAATGTTTTAATATATATATATATATATATATATATATATATATATATATATATATATATATATATATATATATATATATATATATATATATCACCAAAACGTGGAAACTGAATCATTATATTAAACAAAATGTTCGAAAGGCTGAGCTAGGAATCGAACCCAACCTAACAAGCACAGCTAGGTGAGTACAGACACTCACAGCAGATACATGCCTGTAATGAGGCGGGCCCAAGAGCTATTCCTCCCTCCCCGCAAGCACAAACAGGTAAGCTCGAGCGCAAATACCGACACATCCCCGCCAAATTTGTAGGCATGTGGACGCGCGTTCGAGGATGCGCAGAAAATGTCAATATAACGAGGTTTACGTTTTTATCAATGCGTCGCATTATTAACGGATAGGTCGATTCCGTAAAAAAATCGACGTATTTGAAGACAGGGTGATTAACAGCAATGGGAGATAATTTAGCGGGTTAAAGTGTGCCCAAATGCTACGGGGGAGGCCTATCCTGCCGCTCCTGCTAATTGTATCCCCTCTCGCAGTACCTGTTTCATGGTTTGATCTCTGCTTTTGTTCCAGTACTATTTTGGCTCTTTTTAGTGGTGTATTTAGACGTGGTCGCTGTTGTTGGGGCTCTCTTGTTGTTGGGGGCTCTTACCAACTCTTGGTGCTCTCTCTTGTTGTTAGGGCTCTTACCAACTCTTGGTGCTCTCTTGTTGTCGGGGCTCTTACCAACTCTTGGTGCTCTCTTGTTGTTGGGGCTCTTACCAACTCTTGGTGCTCTCTTGTTGTTGGGGCTCTTACCAACTCTTGGTGCTCTCTTATTGTTGGGGGCTCTTACCAACTCTTGGTGCTCTCTCTTGTTGTTGGGGCTCTTACCAACTCTTGGTGCTCTCTCTTGTTGTTGGGGGCTCTTACCAACTCTTGGTGCTCTCTCTTGTTGTTGGGGCTCTTACCAACTCTTGGTGCTCTCTTGTTGTCGGGGCTCTTACCAACTCTTGGTGCTCTCTTGTTGTTGGGGCTCTTACCAACTCTTGGTGCTCTCTTGTTGTTGGGGCTCTTACGAACTCTTGGTGCTCTCTTGTTGTTGGGGCTCTCACCAACTCTTGGGGCTCTCTTGTTGTTGGGGCTCTCACCAACTCTTGGGGCTCTCTTGTTGTTGGGGCTCTTACCAACTCTTGGGGCTCTCTTGTTGTCGGGGCTCTTACCAACTCTTGGAGCTCTCTTGTTGTTGGGGCTCTTACCAACTCTTGGAGCTCTCTTGTTGTTGGGGCTCTTACCAACTCTTGGGGCTCTCTTGTTGTCGGGGCTCTTACCAACTCTTGGAGCTCTCTTGTTGTTGGGGCTTTTACCAACTCTTGGAGCTCTCTTGTTGTTGGGGCTCTTACCAACTCTTGGTGCTCTCTCTTGTTGTTGGGGCTCTTACCAACTCTTGGAGCTCTCTTGTTGTTGGGGCTCTTACCAACTCTTGGTGCTCTCTCTTGTTGTTGGGGCTCTTACCAACTCTTGGTGCTCTCTCTTGTTGTTGGGGCTCTTACCAACTCTTGGTGCTCTCTCTTGTTGTTGGGGCTCTTACCAACTCTTGGTGCTCTCTCTTGTTGTTGGGGCTCTTACCAACTCTTGGTGCTCTCTCTTGTTGTTGGGGCTCTTACCAACTCTTGGTGCTCTCTCTTGTTGTTGGGGCTCTTACCAACTCTTGGTGCTCTCTCTTGTTGTTGGGGCTCTTACCAACTCTTGGTGCTCTCTCTTGTTGTTGGGGCTCTTACCAACTCTTGGTGCTCTCTCTTGTTGTTGGGGCTCTTACCAACTCTTGGAGCTCTCTTGTTGTCGGGGCTCTTACCAACTCTTGGAGCTCTCTTGTTGTCGGGGCTCTTACCAACTCTTGGTGCTCTCTTGTTGTTGGGGCTCTTACCAACTCTTGGAGCTCTCTTGTTGTCGGGGCTCTTACCAACTCTTGGAGCTCTCTTGTTGTCGGGGCTCTTACCAACTCTTGGAGCTCTCTTGTTGTCGGGGCTCTTACCAACTCTTGGAGCTCTCTTGTTGTCGGGGCTCTTACCAACTCTTGGAGCTCTCTTGTTGTCGGGGCTCTTACCAACTCTTGGAGCTCTCTTGTTGTCGGGGCTTTCGTGTTAGTCCTCCACACAGGTGACGATCGTATGTTTTTCATATGTAGTTACCAGTGTTTTATTGTCCTTCAATGATTTCTAATTCTTACATAGATATCATTTATTTTCCACCTCCAAGACAGATTCCTCCTCACCATTTCTTACAATTATCGAGTTATCAATTTAATTAATAATTTGCATTTTTCTTTTCTTACATTCACACATTAACCTTTGCATCTTTATCCTTCTAGTCTTGACATTTGAATGAATGTTGTTGAGATGATATGAGAATAAATGTTTTTGAATGTTCAAGAATGTTGAATGTTAACATTCAAAAGACGTTGCAGAAGCCACCTCCATCCATAACTTTTATAGAAAGATATGACGAAAAATTCGAATGGCAGAATAGTTCAATTATAAGGCCACAGGCACGACGAGGCTCGTAGCGGAGGCGTGGAGAGCCAGACCTCACGTCCTTGTAGATAAATACTTCTCAAGTGTCTGTCAAGCCTGACATTATGAATGCAAAGTGTCAAGTTTGATAGCAGCTTCGTTACTCGCCTCCATCTTCGCTGCCTCTGGCGTCTCCTCCTTCCTCTTTCTCTCTTTCTCTCTTTCTCTCTTTCTCTCTCTCTTTCTCTCTCTCTCTCTCTCTCTCTCTCTCTCTCTCTCTCTCTCTCTCTGCCATCTTCATCACTCTTCCTTCCTTTTATACACTTCAGCTTATCAATTATCTCATTTATTTCATTCTTCTATTAATTCTACCTACCCTCCCTCCAATCCACCTACCATACAATCCCATCTAACCACGCACCCCCTGCTACTCACCCATCTACATTCTGCCTACTAATCCTGTCCACCCATCTTTTAAACCCATACATCATCCTACCCTCTCACCACTCCCCTCCAACTGCCATACAAACCCACCCACGTCCCAAACCTACTACCCACCGTCTTATACCCATCAACTTTCTACCCACCTTCTTATACCCATCAACTTTCTACCCACCTAATCGTATCCACCTAATCTTCAACGAACTCCCCCCCCCCCAGTTCGCATTCCTACTGAAACACTGCTCTTCCTCGCCTGCTGGTTCCGATTCAGCAGGAGGCGAGTAATTAGGCTCCCAGCTGGTCCCTATGACCCATCATTATGATCTCGTCACCATGATCTTCTGTCACTATAATCTGGTCACTACGACCCTGCTGTCACACTGCGTTCGTTTGCCATTACTTTATTCGTCTTTCTTGCTTCCAACCCAACCCTTCGTAGTCATTCTCTCTCTCTCTCTCTCTCTCTCTCTCTCTCTCTCTCTCTCTCTCTCTCTCTCTCTCTCTCTCTCTCTCTCTCTCTCTCTCTCTCTCTCTCTCTCTCTCTCTCTCTCTCTCTCTCTCTCTCTCTCTCTCTCTCTCTCTCTCTCTCTCTCTCTCTCTCTCTCTCTCTCTCTCTCTCGTTATATCTTTTCTTGTTTTCTTTCCACCAGACACTGGGAGGAAGGGAAACGAAGCACGGGAGAGCCAGGATAGCCGGCTATCCGCTCTTTACATAAGCGATGACACAACTTTGTTCTGGGAGCGACAACACTCTCCCTCTCCCAAATAGAAATGACTACTTATTCATGGTTTACCTTCTCGAAGTGACGTGAGTAGTAATGGTATACTTTATACACCTATACGCGGGTGCAACACCGAGTGTATGCTAGTAGTGTCAAGAATAACGGATATATTTGATGTACGTTGGGACAGAATATATTTCATGTCGGTACACAGCATACTGCATGTGGGCATACAACATACTGTATGTGGATATACACTATGCTGTATTTGGGTTATAAGTTGAGGAAGCACTGAGAAAGACGAGAAGCAGAAGGAAAAAAAACGACGAGGAGGACGAGAAGAAAGAAAAGAAGCAGGAGAAGAAGGAAGAGAAGGAGGAGAAGAAAAATGAGGATGTCTAAGATGAGAATGAAGATGAAGAACAAGAAAGAAGAATTCAAGAAGCATGATTGAAAATGATGAAGCAAGAAGAGAGGAAAGAGATGATGGTGGAGGAAAAACAGACAGGAAGGAAAGAAGGAAGATAAACAGAAGACAAGAAGCAGTGGAAGGGTGCAGGAGGCGAATGCACCGTAAGGGGTTAAATAACCCGAAGGAACGGACAGACGGGGGCCCCTCCCTGTCTACAGCTGCTCAACTGTCATGCTGACAGAGTAGGTCTTGCAACCCGGAATGACGGCAGAAGACAGTGTCAAGTCACATTCCGGAAAGGGAAATTTCGTACGGACGGATGTGACGCCACATGAACTAGGAAGAAATAGAACTGACTGATAAAGATGGAGGAGAGAGGAGAGAAGGAAGAATGGAGTAGACAACGCGAAGAAAGCGAGAAAAGGGTGTGAGAGTCATTCGTTTTAGAATTATGGAATAAGATCTAAAATACACACACACACACATTATATATATATATATATATATATATATATATGTATATATATATATATATATATATATATATATATATATATATATATATATATATATATATATATATATATATATATATATTTATACATCTGGGGTGTGAGTTTTCATTCGCATATAGTCCTGGGGACCATTCAGGCTTGTTCGCATTTGTGTTCCTCACGTATGCCCCAAAAGAATGAGGTGATTTGATAAAATACTATGCCCAAGATTACCATCCAAGTGCCGCGGGGAAGTGGTTCAAATAGCTACGGCTATCACTTCCTTATGTTCGGTTGTGATGGTCAAGCGGATTAAGGCGTCCTGTAGATACCAGCTGCGTTGCTCCTGGGAGTATGGGTTCGAGTCACTTCTGGGGTGTGAGTTTTCATTTGCGTATAGTCCTGGGAACCATTCAGGCTTGTTCGCATTTATGTTCCTCACGTGTTCCCCAAAAGAATGAGGTGATTTGATAAAATGCTATGCCCAAGATTACCATCCAAGTGCCGTGGGGAAGTGGTTCAAATAGCTTCGGCTATCACTTCCTTACGTCCGGTCGTGATGGCCAAGCGTATTACGGTGTCCTGTAGATACCAGTTGCGTTGCTCCTGGGAGTATGGGTTCGAGTCACTTCTGGGGTGTGAGCTTTCATTCGCATATTGTCCTGGGGACCATTCAGGCTTGTTCGCATTTGTGTTCCTCACGTGTGCCCCAAAAGAATGAGGTGATTTGATAAAATGCTATGCCCAAGATTACCATCCAAGTGCCGTGGGGAAGTGGTTCAAATAGCTTCGGCTATCACTTCCTTATGTCCAGCCTTCAGCTTCTGCAGATGTCTGACATCAGGTACCTGTGTAAAAATGTTGTCAACATTTTTACATGGTACTACATGGTTGGTACTACATGGGTACCATCGAGCAAAAAGTCTTAGTCGACATGAACTTGAAACCGGCCATATACTGCAGGTATGTTGACGACATTTTTACACAGGTACCTGATGTCAGACATCTGCAGAAGCTGAAGGAGGCATTTGAGCAGAGTTCCGTGCTGCGTTTCACTTACGAGACGGAAAAGGATGGGAAGCTGCCTTTTCTAGATGTAACAGTCATGGAAAAGGGCGGAGGTTTCCACACTGCAGTCTACACTAAGGAAACAAACATAGGAATGTGCCTAAATGCCAACAGCGACTGCCCTGACAGGTACAAGAGGAGTGTTGTTAACGCATACGTCAACCGTGCTCTCAGCCACAGCTCAGAATGGAAGCAAGTTGACGAAGAACTCTGTAGGGTAAGGCAGGTCCTAGTCAATAACGGCTTCTCCAATGGTTTCATCGAAGACATCATAAGAAGGAAAGTGAAAAGCCATGCAACCTCTGAAGAGACAACTAACACAACACCTATACCCCCTATTAGACTATTTTACAGGAACTTCTTTTCCACAGCTCATAAAACGGAGGAAAGGGTCCTGAAAGATATTGTTAATAGAAACGTTATCCCTACAGACAAAAATCAGAGGATACAACTGACGATTTACTATAAAACCAGAAAAACGGCCAGCCTACTCATGAGAAACTCTCCAGACACAAAACAGAACGCTTTAAAAGAGACTAATGTCGTCTATGCCTTCAAATGCCCACTTGGGGACTGTAAGCTCCAAAAAACCCAGTATATAGGCAAGACAACAACATCTCTTTCTAGGCGTTTAACGATGCATAAGCAACAGGGCTCCATTAAGGAACATATAATCTCTTCCCATAACCAAACCATCGCCAGAGAAATCCTAGTAAACAACACAGAAATCATCGATAGATACAGCGATAGCAGGCGGCTTGACGTTTGCGAGGCACTACACATCAAGAAGTCAACACCAGCAATCAACAGCCAATTATTGCACAACTATATTCTACCCACCTCAAGACTCCGCTCCAATATAGAAGCATCAAGAAATATGGACCAATAGGCTTTCTACAAACACTTCTATTCAATACCCATTGTTTCTGTTCTGTCTTGTGTTGATACTTTTAATACCCTATTAATATCCCCTCCTGTTCTGTCTTGTGTTAATGCCACATCACCCTTCCCACCTCACTCAAATGTAGATATAAAATCAGAGATACGTTCTAATCAGTTGTGTATTTGTGAAGTCTTTGAAAATGTAATAAGTTTTACGAAACGCGCCCGTGTCGCGTCAGACTAGAAATAAAAATGAATTTTGGAGAAGTGATTTTTGATTTACCTCCAACAGTGAAGCGTAATGTACGAAAGATTGAGAAAATTCGTGTTAGAATTATTAATCTTACTTTTTCGGTCGTATTTAATAATATATGTCTACAGGAAAGACTGCTACCAAAATATACTAATATATATATATATATATATATATATATATATATATATATATATATATATATATATATATATATATATATAAGTATGCGAACAAGCCTGAATGGTCCCCAGGACAATATGCAACTGAAAACTCACACCCCAGAAGTGACTCGAACCCATATTCCCAGAAGCAACGCAACTGGTATGTTCAAGACGCCTTAATCCACTTGACCATCACGACCGGACATAATGAGGTGATAGCCGAGGCTATTTGAACCACCCCACCGCCGGCACTCGGATAGTAATCTTGGGCATAGCATTTTACCAAATCACCTCATTCTTTGGGGCACACGTGAGGAACACAAATGCGAACAAGCCTGAATGGTCCCCAGGACAATATGCAACTGAAAACTCACACCCCAGAAGTGACTCGAACCCATACTCCCAGAAGCAACGCAACTGGTATGTACAAGACGCCTTAATCCACTTGACCATCACGACCGGACATAATGAGGTGATAACCGAGGCTATTTGAACCACCCCACCGCCGGCACTCGGATAGTAATCTTGGGCATAGCATTTTACCAAATCACCTTATTCTTTGGGGCACACGTGAGGAACACAAATGCGAACAAGCCTGAATGGTCCCCAGGACAATATGCAACTGAAAACTCACACCCCAGAAGTGACTCGAACCCATACTCCCAGAAGCAACGCAACTGGTATGTACAAGACGCCTTAATCCACTTGACCATCACGACCGGACATAATGAGGTGATAGCCGAGGCTATTTGAACCACCCCACCGCCGGCACTCGGATAGTAATCTTGGGCATAGCATTTTACCAAATCACCTCATTCTTTGGGGCACACGTGAGGAACACAAATGCGAACAAGCCTGAATGGTCCCCAGGACAATATGCCACTGAAAACTCACACCCCAGAAGTGACTCGAACCCATACTCCCAGAAGCAACGCAACTGGTATGTACAAGACGCCTTAATCCACTTGACCATCACGACCGGACATAATGAGGTGATAGCCGAGGCTATTTGAACCACCCCACCGCCGGCACTCGGATAGTAATCTTGGGCATAGCATTTTACAAAATCACCTCATTCTTTGGGGCACACGTGAGGAACACAAATGCGAACAAGCCTGAATGGTCCCCAGGACAATATGCAACTGAAAACTCACACCCCAGAAGTGACTCGAACCCATACTCCCAGAAGCAACGCAACTGGTATGTACAAGACGCCTTAATCCACTTGACCATCACTTGTCCGGTCGTGATGGTCAAGTGGATTAAGGCGTCTTGTACATACCAGTTGCGTTGCTTCTGGGAGTATGGGTTCGAGTCACTTCTGGGGGTGTGAGTTTTCAGTTGCATATTGTCCTGGGGACCATTCAGGCTTGTTCGCATTTGTGTTCCTCACGTATGCCCCAAAGAATGAGGTGATTTGGTAAAATGCTATGCCCAAGATTACTATCCGAGTGCCGGCGGTGGGGTGGTTCAAATAGCCTCGGCTATCACCTCATTATGTCCGGTCGTGATGGTCAAGTGGATTAAGGCGTCTTGTACATACCAGTTGCGTTGCTTCTGGGAGTATGGGTTCGAGTCACTTCTGGGGTGTGAGTTTTCAGTTGCATATTGTCCTGGGGACCATTCAGGCTTGTTCGCATTTGTGTTCCTCACGTGTGCCCCAAAGAATGAGGTGATTTGGTAAAATGCTATTCCCAAGATTACTATCCGAGTGCCGGCGGTGGGGTGGTTCAAATAGCCTCGGCTATCACCTCATTATGTCCGGTCGTGATGGTCAAGTGGATTAAGGCGTCTTGTACATACCAGTTGCATTGCTTCTGGGAGTATGGGTTCGAGTCACTTCTGGGGTGTGAGTTTTCAGTTGCATATTGTCCTGGGGACCATTCAGGCTTGTTCGCATTTGTGTTCCTCACGTGTGCCCCAAAGAATGAGGTGATTTGGTAAAATGCTATGCCCAAGATTACTATCCGAGTGCCGGCGGTGGGGTGGTTCAAATAGCCTCGGCTATCACCTCATTATGTCCGGTCGTGATGGTCAAGTGGATTAAGGCGTCTTGTACATACCAGTTGCGTTGCTTCTGGGAGTATGGGTTCGAGTCACTTCTGGGGTGTGAGTTTTCAGTTGCATATTGTCCTGGGGACCATTCAGGCTTGTTCGCATTTGTGTTCCTCACGTGTGCCCCAAAGAATGAGGTGATTTGGTAAAATGCTATGCCCAAGATTACTATCCGAGTGCCGGCGGTGGGGTGGTTCAAATAGCCTCGGCTATCACCTCATTATGTCCGATCGTGATGGTCAAGTGGATTAAGGCGTCTTGTACATACCAGTTGCGTTGCTCCTGGGAGTATGGGTTCGAGTCACTTCTGGGGTGTGAGTTTTCAGTTGCATATTGTCCTGGGGACCATTCAGGCTTGTTCACATTTGTGTTCCTCACGTGTGCCCCAAAGAATGAGGTGATTTGGTAAAATGCTATGCCCAAGATTACTATCCGAGTGCCGGCGGTGGGGTGGTTCAAATGGCCTCGGCTATCACCTCATTATGTCCGGTCGTGATGGTCAAGTGGATTAATCGCGTCTTGTACATACCAGTTGCGTTGCTTCTGGGAGTATGGGTTCGAGTCACTTCTGGGGTGTGAGTTTTCAGTTATATATTAGTATATTTTGGTAGCAGTCTTTCCTGTAGACATATATTATTAAATATGACAGAAAAAGTAAGATTAATAATTCTAACACGAATTTTCTCAATCTTTCGTACATTTCTTTTTACTGTTGGAGGTAATTAAAAAATCAATTCTCTAAAATTCATTTTTATTTCTAGTCTGACGCGACACTTGAGCGCGTTTCATAAAACATATTACATTTTCAAAGACTTTAGTTAACAAATACACAACTGAATAGAACTTACACCTCTCCGATTTTGTTTATATCTACATTTGAGTGAGGTGGATGGGGTGAGGTGGTGTTTAATAAGATATTAATTTCATCAACACAAGCCAGAACATGAAACAATGGGTATTGAAAAGAAGTGATTGTAGAAAGCCTATTGGTCCATATTTCTTGATGCTTCTATATTGGAGCGGAGTCTTGAGGTGGGTAGAATATAGTTGTGCATTATTTGGCTGTTGATTGCTGGTGTTGACTTCTTGATGTGTAATGCCTCGCAAACGTCAAGCCGCCTGCTATCGCTGTATCTATCGATGATTTCTGTGTTGTTTACTAGGATTTCTCTGGCGATGGTTTGGTTGTGGGAAGAGATTATATGTTCCTTAATGGAGCCCTGTTGCTTATGCATCGTTAAACGCCTAGAAAGAGATGTTGTTGTCTTGCCTATATACTGGGTTTTTTGGAGCTTACAGTCCCCATGAGGGCATTTGAAGGCATAGACGACGTTAGTCTCTTTTAAAGCACTCTGTTTTGTGTCTGGAGAGTTTCTCCTGAGTAGGCTGGCCGTTTTTCTGGTTTTATAGTAAATCGTCAGTTGTATCCTCTGATTTTTGTCTGTAGGGATAACGTTTCTATTAACAATATCTTTCAGGACCCTTTCCTCCGTTTTATGAGCTGTGGAAAAGACGTTCCTGTACAATAGTCTAATAGGGGGTATAGGTGTTGTGTTAGTTGTCTCTTCAGAGGTTGCATGGCGTCTCACTTTCCTTCTTATGATGTCTTCGACGAAACCATTGGAGAAGCCGTTGTTGACTAGGACCTGCCTTACCCTACAGAGTTCTTCGTCGACTTGCTTCCATTCTGAGCTGTGGCTGAGAGCACGGTCGACATATGCGTTAACAACACTCCTCTTGTACCTGTCTGGGCAGTCGCTGTTGGCATTTAGGCACATTCCTATGTTCGTTTCCTTAGTGTAGACTGCAGTGTGGAAACCTCCGCTCTTTTCCATGACTGTTAAAATCTGAGATGTGTAAGTTCTATTCAGTTGTGTATTTGTTAACTAAAGTCTTTGAAAATGAAATAAGTTTTACGAAACGCGCTCAAGTGTCGCGTCAGACTAGAAATAAAAATGAATTTTGGAGAATTGATTTTTGAATTACCTCCAACAGTGAAAAGAAATGTACGAAAGATTGAGAAAATTCGTGTTAGAATTATTAATCTTACTTTTTCGGTCATATTTAATAATATATATATATATATATATATACACACATATTATTTTTTTGTTATTCATGCAAATATTATTTTTGGTTTTCTGTCGGGATGCATATTTTTCCTCTTGCAAAAATTTTAAGAGGCTTTAATTAGTAAAGCCATATATATATATATATATATATATATATATATATATATATATATACAATCTTTGGACAACACCCACCAGTGGGACTCGAACCCAGAAAGCACAACTACCTTCCAGTAGCTGGCATAACTAGTATGCTTTAACCCACTACGCCATCAGACCTTACAAAAGAAGTAGATAGTTCGAGATATATATATCTCAAACATCTCTACCTCCCGAAGGCACCAGATGAGTGAGGGGTCAGTCTGCAATTTTCGTCAAGCCACTGTCAATGTGAGAGAACTCGTGTCCAGCTTATAAGCCTATACTTGCATAAACCACAAGTGAAGATAAACAATCTTTGGACAACACCCACCAGTGGGACTCGAACCCAGAAAGCACAACTACCTTCCAGTAGCTGGCATAACTAGTATGCTTTAACCCACTACGCCATCAGACCTTACAAAAGAAGTAGATAGTTCGAGATATATATATCTCAAACATCTCTACCTCCCGAAGGCACCAGATGAGTGAGGGGTCAGTCTGCAATTTTCGTCAAGCCACTGTCAATGTGAGAGAACTCGTGTCCAGCTTATAAGCCTATACTTGCATAAACCACAAGTGAAGATAAACAATCTTTGGACAACACCCACCAGTGGGACTCGAACCCAGAAAGCACAACTACCTTCCAGTAGCTGGCATAACTAGTATGCTTTAACCCACTACGCCATCAGACCTTACAAAAGAAGTAGATAGTTCGAGATATATATATCTCAAACATCTCTACCTCCCGAAGGCACCAGATGAGTGAGGGGTCAGTCTGCAATTTTCGTCAAGCCACTGTCAATGTGAGAGAACTCGTTCTCTCGTGTGAGAGAACCCGTCAAAAGGAAGTGATAGCCGAGGCTATTTGAGCCACTTCCCCGACGGCAACTCGGATGGTAATCTTGGGCATAGCATTTCACCAAATCACCTCATTCTTTGGGGCACACGTGAGGAACACAAATGCGAACAAGCCTGAATGGTCCCCAGGACTATATGCGAATGAAAACTCACACCCCAGAAGTGACTCGAACCCAAACGTGATGGTCAAGCGGATTAAGGCGCCCTGTAGTTACCAGTTGCGTTGCTTCTGGGAGTATGGGTTCGAGTCACTTCTGGGGTGTGAGTTTTCATTCGCATATAGTCCTGGGGACCATTCAGGCTTGTTCGCATATATATATATATATATATATATATATATATATATATATATATATATATATATATATATATATATATATATATATATATATATATATATATATATATATATATATATAAACATATATATATATATATATATATATATATATATATATATATATATATATATATATATATATATATATATATGTCGTACCTAATAGCCAGAACTCACTTCTCAGCCTACTATGCAAGGCCTGATTTGCCTAATAAGCCTAGTTTTCATGAATTAATGTTTTTTCGACAACCTAACCTACCTAACCTAACCTAACCTAACGTTTTCGGCTACCTAACCTAACCTAACCTATAGAGATAGGTTAGGTTAGGTTAGGTAGGGTTGGTTAGGTTCGGTCATATATCTACGTTAATTTTAACTCCAATAAAAAAAAATTGACCTCATACATAATGAAATGGGTAGCTTTATCATTTCATAAGAAAAAAATTAGAGAAAATATATTAATTCAGTAAAACTTGGCTTATTAGGCAAATCGGGCCTCGCATAGTAGGCTGAGAAGTGAGTTCTGGCTACTAGGTACGACATATATATATATATATCGTACCTAGTAGCCAGAACGCACTTCTCAGCCTACTATGCAAGGCCCGGTTTGCCTAATAAGCCAAGTCTTCCTGAATTAATATATTTTCTCAAATTTTTTCTTATGAAATAATAAAGCTACCCATTTCATTATGTATGAGGTCAATTTTTTGTTATTGGAGTTAAAATTAACGTAGATATATGACGGAACCTAACCAACCCTACCTAACCTAACCGAACCTATCTCTATAGGTTAGGTTAGGTTAGGTAGCCGAAAAAGTTAGGTTAGGTTAGGTTAGGTAGGTTAGGTAGTCGTAAAAACATTAATTCATGAAAACTTGGCCTATTAGGCAAATCGGGCCTTGCATAGTAGACTGAGAAGTGCGTTCTGGCTACTAGGTACGACATATATATATATATATATATATATATATATATATATGTCGTACCTAATAGCCAGAACGCACTTCTCAGCCTACTATTCAAGGCCCGATTTGCCTAATAAGCCAAGTTTTCATGAATTAATGTTTTTTCGTCTACCTAACCTACCTAACCTAACCTAACCTAGCTTTTTTTGGCTACCTAACCTAACCTTACCTATAAATACAGGTTAGGTTAGGTTAGGTAGGGTTGGTTAGGTTCGGTCATATATCTACGTTAATTTTAACTCCAATAAAAAAAAATTGACCTCATACATAGAGAAAAGGGTTGCTTTATCATTTCATAAGAAAAAAATTATAGTAAATATATTAATTCAGGAAAACTTGGCTTATTAGGCAAATCGGGCCTTGAATAGTAGGCTGAGAAGTGAGTTCTGGCTACTAGGTACGACATATATATATATATATATATATATATATATATGTCGTACCTAGTAGCCAGAACTCACTTCTCAGCCTACTATGCATG
>NC_091202.1:15628201-15638201 GCF_040958095.1 Procambarus clarkii | reverse complement strand
ATAAAACTTATTCAATTCATGCCTATTCTGTTTCATGTTGATACGTATAATAGGTTATTAATATTCCCCTTTACTATGACCATTCAGTCGCACCTCTATCATGTCACCCCTATTTCTTCTTCTTCGTCATCTTCATTCTAGAGAATGTAATTTGAGCTTTGACAATCTTTCTTGAAGGATCGTTTTATTATGCATAGGGCAAAAAATAAAATGAAAAAACTGCTATCATTCATTTATATGAAAAAACAGAGCCCTGGGCATTGGCGATTTCAATGCGTTTTCAGTAGTAACCAATATTGTCCTTAACCTCACACACGTCTCACATTCGCTCAAAACATACCTCCCACACCTTGCTATGGCATATAACAAATAAAAAATCTCATTCAGTAAAAGCAAGCCTCTCATATTTTAAAATAAGGCCTTCTGCGGCGCAAGGCGCGCTAAATGCGGATCCCAGGAGGTTCACACATAAGTGTGAACTCTTAATCTGGCTTAATACCTCACCTATACTCTGTGCTTCATCAAAGTTGATATTCAGCTACAATAGCTCGTATTTTGGCTCATTGCTTATATTTTCTGTTATTCATAAACCCGATCAAACCTTCCTAACCTAACCTATCCTAACTTATTATATATAACAAACAAATACATCCTACAGAACAGTTATTGTTGTTGTTTAGTGACATCGTGAAAAGCGACCTCAGGTATATGGATAATGTATTGATGGTCATTAGCATATAGGTGTGAAGGTATTACAGTACCTTACTGGTCAACTATGTATGACGTCACCAGACAACCAATGCGACCTTTGGCGTCCTACTTGCATGAGTATTTGATGTTATTATTCAAAAATGACTAGAATATCCATCCCCACCTAACCTAATCAGAGGTATAAGAATATACATTTTAGTCATCCACAACTGTAATCATTATTCAGTGATAAGTTCAAAAGTATAACAGAATGCCAAATGTCATACTGCAATTTAAGCAGAATCGTACATCTGGCAGCATAGCAGGTGAGCTGAACATAAGAATAAAGGTGACTGCAGAGGTCCTATTGGCCCATACGAGGCAGCTCCTATATATTTCCACCCAATCTCATTCATGTCCACCCTATGCTTAAAACAACCAAGGGATCCCACTTAAAGTATTAGTTTACAATAATAGTTTTAATAAATAGCTCTTATTCTAGTTTTATACACAACAGCAATTATGAAAACCCTATATCTAGATATTCTACTATAATCCACAAGTAGTTACCACACATCTGGCAGTACAGCGGATTAGTGGCTGTGTTCATAGGCTAGTCAACTGTCCTCACATCCATCAAATAGATATCCAAATGTCGCACCTCAATTCATCCATCTAGCAACTCAGCTGGATGTTAGCCACTATATTCATAGGCTAATCATTTCTACACCTCAAAAAATCCTAGTCTTGCTGCGCAAATCAGCTAACTTGTTTCTAAACCAACACTCGCAAATACAATCATGCATACCTACACATACTTCAAAACCTATGCATTCATAGAGAATAGCCTAGTTTTTGCCACCATTTCCCCATTAATCAGATGTAATTTATGCCATACACACAGAAAATATAGCATTTACACACCAAATATGCCATTTATGCACAAAATATATTATTTACACTCAAAATATACCATCACATAAAAAAATATGAGATTTTCATACAAAATATGTCAGTTGCAAACAAAAATATACCATTTACACAATATTGCATGTACACTCAGAGTATGACATTTACACAAAGTACGGTATTTTGCACAAATATATCAAAATGCTTATGCATTTAGACAATAAAAAATGCACTTTAACTAAAATTACACAATTTCACAAACGTAATTTTCACAAAATACCCACACATTGTCTCATAAACCAAAATACACTTACACCATAAAGATCTATTTTATCAAATTACAGAGCTTACACAAAATACACAATTTTCACACACAAATACTGTTTCACCAGTTACACTTCAACATATTAAAAACACAACTTGCATAAATGCACTATTATCACAAAAATTATTACACAGTTTGTGTAATTATTTTACATCTTTGCACAATTAATACAAGAAAACTTGCTATATAATTACTCAGCTTGCACAATAACAATCAATACCCAAAGGTATAAATAAACAATCCGTCCATATGCAATTACACAACATGCGCAATTAATACACAACTTATACAATATTACACATCTTTCATAATTATTACACACAACTTGCACAAATGCATATCTAGCACAAATACGTGCAATACATAACTACCCCAAATATGAAAATACACAACTAGCATAAATACACGATTTACACAAATACAATTGCGACATTTACACAACTAGCTCAAAAATATAATCAATACACAACTTACCAAAATATGAACAATACATAACTAGCACATATTCATTAAATCCACAACTATGCAATTTCCGCAAATACACATACAAAAACATATACAATTAATACATACAACTTGCACAAAACAATACACAATTTATAGAAATATAATCAATACATAATTTCAATAATCATACAACATATGCAAAATACATAATCTGCACAATTAATACACAAGTATATTAATTGTGCTATATATGTACAAACACAACCAACTGGGTCAAACAATACACAATTTGCATGATATTTTTCTGGGTATATTTAGGACATTAATTATAATATGCTGAGTTTAACCAACTCCCCAAAAGTCAGAATTTCACATATAAAAATGTTTCTTATAACTTCCAATGAGCTCAATATATAACACATTCTTTTCCATTAAGATATCAACATTATTAGTGCTAAACTATTCATCTAACATATGTCCACTGTTTTTATGTCTTATTAATACCTTCCTTGTTACATTCTCTCCAATCAGACCACCATATTTATGTATTTATTCAAACCATCTAACAGACTTATTTGTTCTAGTCTTAGTTATGTTAGGGCAGGTGGGGTTAGGTAGAGTCAGTATTTTCTATGATAATTTTAGACAAATTTGCTATATCTTATCAAAATGCATCCTGTTAAAACTTAAATTCATCTAAATCTATCAAAAATATACTTATACTACGCAAATTTGACTAAATTCTACCTAGCTAAACTTACTAAATATGAGCATCCCATATCCTCACATACAAGCCTATGTCACCTCTGTCCATACATTATATGAGTCTGCCATATAGCACGAACCCCAAATAGGAAAATTTACGCTATTTCATAAACATACTAGTTCATTACCCTAAGATATTATATATGTCCTTCCCTACACGACCTCACCAAACCTGACCTAGCATATCCAACCCTGGATTTGGTTAAAGTTGGCAAAATGTATGCTATGCCACCTAAATTTCACCAAATTTAAGGCAATTTCCACCAAATATACCCAAATGTTGTGTATCATAGCATCGCCAAAGCCCATTTTCTCCTATTCCATACTACCCTACACAACCTCACCCAACCTGACCTAGCATATCCAAACCTGGATGTGGTTAAAGTCGGCGAAATTCATGCTATGCCACCTAAATTTGACCAAATATACCCAATGTTTCATATCACAGCACTGCCAAAGCCCATTTTTACCTACATTTTCTCCTATTCCATCCTACCCTATGCAACCTTACCTAACCTATCCTACCATATCAAAACAAAGATTTGGTTAAAGTCTGCGAAATTTAAGCTATCCCACCAAAAATTCTATCTAATTTAAGGCAATTCCCACCAAATATATCCAAAATGTTCTGTATCACAGCACTGCCAAAGCCCATTTTTACCTACATTTTCTCCTATTCCATCCTACCCTACGCAACCTTACCTAACCTATCCTAGCATATCCAAACCTAGATTTGGTTAAAGTCGGCGAAATTTAAGCTATCCCACCTAAATTCTATCTAATTTAAGGCAATTCCCACCAAATATATCCAAATGTTCTGTATCACAGCACTGCCAAAGCCCATTTTTACCTACATTTTCTCCTATTCCATCCTACCCTACGCAACCTTACCTAACCTATCCTAGCATATCCAAACCTAGATTTGGTTAAAGTAGGCGAAATTTAAGTTATCCCATATAAATTTGACCTAATTTAAGACAATTCCCACCAAATATACCCAAAAATGTTTTGGAACGTAGCACGGCCAAAGCTCATTTTAGCTGAGTTTTCACCTATTCCAACCTGCCCTAGACAACCCTACCCAGCCTCTCCTGGCATATCCAAAGTCAGATTTGATTATAGTTGGCGAAATTTATGCCTTTCCAACCTAAATTTTACCTAATTTAAGACAATTTCTACCCAATATACCCAAAATGTTTTGTTACATAGCTCAGCAAAAGACCATTTTAGCCGAGTTTTCACATATTCCAACCTACCCTACATAGCCTTACCTATCCCTGACCTAGCAGATTTGATTAAAGTTGGGGAAATTTAAGCTATCGCCATCAAATTGGAGACAATTTCCACCAAATATGCCTAAATGTTGTGTATCATAGCACAGCCAAAACCCATTTTACCCACATTTTCACCCATTCCATCTAAACCGGGACCTAGCCTCTGATACTCAGAGAAGTGATGTTTTTGGATATGAACCTAAATGCCCGTGCCTAACCTGCAAGAGTCTTGGAGCTTTGTTGAATATTTCTTCGAAAACTGAAGTTTTGGATATGAACCTATCCGCACTGTGCCTAACCTGCTAGGATCTTTGTTGAACATTGTAACCATATTCATAGAAAAGTTATGTTTTGGATATGGACCTAACAGCCCCTCTCCTTTAAAACTTGGAACTGTGTTCAATATTGTAGATATAGTGTTGGGTGTGTGTTTTGTTTTTACACATCAACCCAACCGACCTGGACCTAACCTCCCTTCATCTAACTTCAAATTTATCGTAAATATGACAGGACGTGTTGTTTGTGCATCAACCCAATCGTCCTCGACCTAACCTCCATTTATCAAACTTCAAATTTATCATAAATATGGGAGGACCGTGTTATTTGTGCATCAACCCATCCTGGGCCTAACCTCCCTTTATCTAACTTCAAATTTATTGTATTTATGGGAAGAAGGTGTTGTTTATGCATCAACCCAACTGCCCTGGACCTAACCTCTGATACACGAATCTTGGTTCAACATTGCATCATACTCGTAGCATATTTTTTTTTCACATAATTCAACCATCCTCAACCTAACCTCTATTACCTGGGGGAGGGAGGTTAATGGAAAATATGATAATAATGGGAATTTTCTCTACATCAGTTCAACCTAACCATCCTTAACCTAACCTTAGTTAGAAAGGGATATAACTCACCAAAACTATTTAATTACCATTTACCTTATTTTCCTTATCCTAACCCATAACCAGAGGGTTTAGACCCCCCTTTACCTCGAAATTATACTATATATTTAAGGTAGGAATATATTTTCACACATAAACCTAACATTCCCTAATTTAACCCTGTACTCTAATTTCGAGGTAAAGGGGGGTCTAAACCCTCTGGTTATGGGTTAGGATAAGGAAAATAAGGTAAATGGTAATTAAATAGTTTTGGTGAGTTATATCCCTTTCTAACTAAGGTTAGGTTAAGGATGGTTAGGTTGAACTGATGTAGAGAAAATTCCCATTATTATCATATTTTCCATTAACCTCCCTCCCCCAGGTAATAGAGGTTAGGTTGAGGATGGTTGAATTATGTGAAAAAAAAATATGCTACGAGTATGATGCAATGTTGAACCAAGATTCGTGTATCAGAGGTTAGGTCCAGGGCAGTTGGGTTGATGCATAAACAACACCTTCTTCCCATAAATACAATAAATTTGAAGTTAGATAAAGGGAGGTTAGGCCCAGGATGGGTTGATGCACAAATAACACGGTCCTCCCATATTTATGATAAATTTGAAGTTTGATAAATGGAGGTTAGGTCGAGGACGATTGGGTTGATGCACAAACAACACGTCCTTTCATATTTACGATAAATTTGAAGTTAGATGAAGGGAGGTTAGGTCCAGGTCGGTTGGGTTGATGTGTAAAAACAAAACACACACCCAACACTATATCTACAATATTGAACACAGTTCCAAGTTTTAAAGGAGAGGGGCTGTTAGGTCCATATCCAAAACATAACTTTTCTATGAATATGGTTACAATGTTCAACAAAGATCCTAGCAGGTTAGGCACAGTGCGGATAGGTTCATATCCAAAACTTCAGTTTTCGAAGAAATATTCAACAAAGCTCCAAGACTCTTGCAGGTTAGGCACGGGCATTTAGGTTCATATCCAAAAACATCACTTCTCTGAGTATCAGAGGCTAGGTCCCGGTTTAGATGGAATGGGTGAAAATGTGGGTAAAATGGGTTTTGGCTGTGCTATGATACACAACATTTAGGCATATTTGGTGGAAATTGTCTCCAATTTGATGGCGATAGCTTAAATTTCCCCAACTTTAATCAAATCTGCTAGGTCAGGGATAGGTAAGGCTATGTAGGGTAGGTTGGAATATGTGAAAACTCGGCTAAAATGGTCTTTTGCTGAGCTATGTAACAAAACATTTTGGGTATATTGGGTAGAAATTGTCTTAAATTAGGTAAAATTTAGGTTGGAAAGGCATAAATTTCGCCAACTATAATCAAATCTGACTTTGGATATGCCAGGAGAGGCTGGGTAGGGTTGTCTAGGGCAGGTTGGAATAGGTGAAAACTCAGCTAAAATGAGCTTTGGCCGTGCTACGTTCCAAAACATTTTTGGGTATATTTGGTGGGAATTGTCTTAAATTAGGTCAAATTTATATGGGATAACTTAAATTTCGCCTACTTTAACCAAATCTAGGTTTGGATATGCTAGGATAGGTTAGGTAAGGTTGCGTAGGGTAGGATGGAATAGGAGAAAATGTAGGTAAAAATGGGCTTTGGCAGTGCTGTGATACAGAACATTTGGATATATTTGGTGGGAATTGCCTTAAATTAGATAGAATTTAGGTGGGATAGCTTAAATTTCGCCGACTTTAACCAAATCTAGGTTTGGATATGCTAGGATAGGTTAGGTAAGGTTGCGTAGGGTAGGATGGAATAGGAGAAAATGTAGGTAAAAATGGGCTTTGGCAGTGCTGTGATACAGAACATTTTGGATATATTTGGTGGGAATTGCCTTAAATTAGATAGAATTTTTGGTGGGATAGCTTAAATTTCGCAGACTTTAACCAAATCTTTGTTTTGATATGGTAGGATAGGTTAGGTAAGGTTGCATAGGGTAGGATGGAATAGGAGAAAATGTAGGTAAAAATGGGCTTTGGCAGTGCTGTGATATGAAACATTGGGTATATTTGGTCAAATTTAGGTGGCATAGCATGAATTTCGCCGACTTTAACCACATCCAGGTTTGGATATGCTAGGTCAGGTTGGGTGAGGTTGTGTAGGGTAGTATGGAATAGGAGAAAATGGGCTTTGGCGATGCTATGATACACAACATTTGGGTATATTTGGTGGAAATTGCCTTAAATTTGGTGAAATTTAGGTGGCATAGCATACATTTTGCCAACTTTAACCAAATCCAGGGTTGGATATGCTAGGTCAGGTTTGGTGAGGTCGTGTAGGGAAGGACATATATAATATCTTAGGGTAATGAACTAGTATGTTTATGAAATAGCGTAAATTTTCCTATTTGGGGTTCGTGCTATATGGCAGACTCATATAATGTATGGACAGAGGTGACATAGGCTTGTATGTGAGGATATGGGATGCTCATATTTAGTAAGTTTAGCTAGGTAGAATTTAGTCAAATTTGCGTAGTATAAGTATATTTTTGATAGATTTAGATGAATTTAAGTTTTAACAGGATGCATTTTGATAAGATATAGCAAATTTGTCTAAAATTATCATAGAAAATACTGACTCTACCTAACCCCACCTGCCCTAACATAACTAAGACTAGAACAAATAAGTCTGTTAGATGGTTTGAATAAATACATAAATATGGTGGTCTGATTGGAGAGAATGTAACAAGGAAGGTATTAATAAGACATAAAAACAGTGGACATATGTTAGATGAATAGTTTAGCACTAATAATGTTGATATCTTAATGGAAAAGAATGTGTTATATATTGAGCTCATTGGAAGTTATAAGAAACATTTTTATATGTGAAATTCTGACTTTTGGGGAGTTGGTTAAACTCAGCATATTATAATTAATGTCCTAAATATACCCAGAAAAATATCATGCAAATTGTGTATTGTTTGACCCAGTTGGTTGTGTTTGTACATATATAGCACAATTAATATACTTGTGTATTAATTGTGCAGATTATGTATTTTGCATATGTTGTATGATTATTGAAATTATGTATTGATTATATTTCTATAAATTGTGTATTGTTTTGTGCAAGTTGTATGTATTAATTGTATATGTTTTTGTATGTGTATTTGCGGAAATTGCATAGTTGTGGATTTAATGAATATGTGCTAGTTATGTATTGTTCATATTTTGGTAAGTTGTGTATTGATTATATTTTTGAGCTAGTTGTGTAAATGTCGCAATTGTATTTGTGTAAATCGTGTATTTATGCTAGTTGTGTATTTTCATATTTGGGGTAGTTATGTATTGCACGTATTTGTGCTAGATATGCATTTGTGCAAGTTGTGTGTAATAATTATGAAAGATGTGTAATATTGTATAAGTTGTGTATTAATTGCGCATGTTGTGTAATTGCATATGGACGGATTGTTTATTTATACCTTTGGGTATTGATTGTTATTGTGCAAGCTGAGTAATTATATAGCAAGTTTTCTTGTATTAATTGTGCAAAGATGTAAAATAATTACACAAACTGTGTAATAATTTTTGTGATAATAGTGCATTTATGCAAGTTGTGTTTTTAATATGTTGAAGTGTAACTGGTGAAACAGTATTTGTGTGTGAAAATTGTGTATTTTGTGTAAGCTCTGTAATTTGATAAAATAGATCTTTATGGTGTAAGTGTATTTTGGTTTATGAGACAATGTGTGGGTATTTTGTGAAAATTACGTTTGTGAAATTGTGTAATTTTAGTTAAAGTGCATTTTTTATTGTCTAAATGCATAAGCATTTTGATATATTTGTGCAAAATACCGTACTTTGTGTAAATGTCATACTCTGAGTGTACATGCAATATTGTGTAAATGGTATATTTTTGTTTGCAACTGACATATTTTGTATGAAAATCTCATATTTTTTTATGTGATGGTATATTTTGAGTGTAAATAATATATTTTGTGCATAAATGGCATATTTGGTGTGTAAATGCTATATTTTCTGTGTGTATGGCATAAATTACATCTGATTAATGGGGAAATGGTGGCAAAAACTAGGCTATTCTCTATGAATGCATAGGTTTTGAAGTATGTGTAGGTATGCATGATTGTATTTGCGAGTGTTGGTTTAGAAACAAGTTAGCTGATTTGCGCAGCAAGACTAGGATTTTTTGAGGTGTAGAAATGATTAGCCTATGAATATAGTGGCTAACATCCAGCTGAGTTGCTAGATGGATGAATTGAGGTGCGACATTTGGATATCTATTTGATGGATGTGAGGACAGTTGACTAGCCTATGAACACAGCCACTAATCCGCTGTACTGCCAGATGTGTGGTAACTACTTGTGGATTATAGTAGAATATCTAGATATAGGGTTTTCATAATTGCTGTTGTGTATAAAACTAGAATAAGAGCTATTTATTAAAACTATTATTGTAAACTAATACTTTAAGTGGGATCCCTTGGTTGTTTTAAGCATAGGGTGGACATGAATGAGATTGGGTGGAAATATATAGGAGCTGCCTCGTATGGGCCAATAGGACCTCTGCAGTCACCTTTATTCTTATGTTCAGCTCACCTGCTATGCTGCCAGATGTACGATTCTGCTTAAATTGCAGTATGACATTTGGCATTCTGTTATACTTTTGAACTTATCACTGAATAATGATTACAGTTGTGGATGACTAAAATGTATATTCT